>NW_027459672.1:0-256718 GCF_050624435.1 Tenrec ecaudatus
GCTAGGGAACCTACATAGTCCAAGTGCCCGCTCTGGAACATACATAGTCCAAGTGCCCGCTAGGGAATCTACATAGTCCAAGGGCCCGTTGGTTAACCTACATAGTCCAAATGCCCGCTAGTTAACCTAGATCGTCCAAGGGCCCGCTAGTTAACCTAGATAGTCCAATGCCCGCTAGTTAACCTACATAATCCAAGTGCACGCTAGGTAACCTAGACAGTTCAAGTGACCACTAGGTTGCCTACATAGTCCAAGTGCCCACTAGTTATCCTACATAGTCCAAGTGCTCACTAGTTAACCTAGATAGTCCAAGTGCCCGCTAGTTAACCTAGATAGACCAAGTGCCCGCTAGGGAACCTACCTAGTCCAGGTGCCCCATAGGGAACCTACATAGTCCAAGTGCTCGCTAGTTATAATAGATAGTCCAAGTACCCGCTAGGAAACGTACATAATCCAAGTGCCCGCTAGTTAACGTACATAGTCCAAGTGCCTGCTAGGTAACCTAGATAGTCCAAGTGCCCGATAGGAAACCTACATAGTCCAAGTGCCCGCTAGTTAACATAGATAGTCCAAATACCCGCTAGGAAACATACATAGTCCAAGTGCCCGCTAGTTAACGTACATAGTCCAAGTGCCCGCTAGGTAACGTAGATAGTCCAAGTGCCCGCTAGGGAAAGTACATAGTTCAAGTGCCCGCTAGGTAACCTAGATAGTCCAAGTGCCCGCTAGTTAACCTACATATTCCAAGTGCCTGCTAGGTAACCTAGATAGTCCAAGTGCCCACTAGTTAACCTACATAGTCCAAGTTCTCCCTAGGTAACCTAGATAGTCCAAGGGCCCGCTAGGTAACCTATATTGTACCTAGTGTCCCCTAGTTAACCTACATTCTCCAAGTGCCCGCTAGGGAACCTACATAGTTCAAGTGCCCGCTCTGGAACATACATAGTCCAAGTGCCCGATAGGGAATCTACATAGTCCAAGGGCCCGCTAGTTAACGTAGATAGTCCAAGTACTGCTAGTTAATCTACATAGTCCAAGGGCCCGCTAGTTAACCTACATTGTCCAAGTACCCGCTAGTTAACCTAGATTGTCCTAGTGCCCGCTAGTTTACCTACATAGTCCAAGTTCTCCCTAGGTAACCTAGATAGTCCAAGGGCCCGCTAGGTAACCTACATTGTCCTAGTGTCCCCTAGTTAACCTACATTCTCCAAGTGCCTTCTAGGGAACCTACATAGTCCAAGTTCCCGTTAGTTAACCTAGATAGTCCAAGTGCCCGCTAGGTAACCTAGATAGTCCAACAGCCCGGTAGGTAACCTACATACTCCAAGTACCCGCTAGGTGATGTAGATAGTTCAAGTGCCAGCTAGGTAACCTAGATAATCCAAGTGCCCGCTAGGTAACCTACAAAGTCTAAGTGCCCGCTAGGTAATCTATATAGTCCAAATGCCCGCTAGGGAGCCTATATAGTCCAAATGCCCGCTAGGTAACTTAGATAGTCCAAGGGCCCGCTAGGTAACCTACATAGTCCTAGTGCCCCCTAGTTAACATACATTCTACAAGTGCCCGATAGGGAACCTACATAGTCCAAGTGCCCGCTAGGTAACCTACATAGTCCAAATGCCCGCTAGTTAACCTACATAGTCCAAGTGCCCGATAGGGAACCTAGACAGTCCAAGTGCCCGCTAGGTTACCTGCATATTCCAAGTGCCCGTTCGTTAACCTACATAGTCCAAGTGCCCGCTAGGTAACCAATATAGTCCAAATGCCCGCTAGGGGCCCTAATAGTCCAAATGCCCGCTAGTTAACCTAGATAGTCCAAGTGATCGCTAGTTAACCTAGATAGTCCAAGTGCCCGCTAGTTAACCTAGATAGACCAAGTGCCCGCTAGGGAACCTATCTAGTCCAAGTACCCACTAGGAAACGTACATAGTCCAAGTGCCCGCTAGGTAACGTACATAGTCCAAGTGCCCGCTAGGTAACGTACAGAGTCCAAGTGCCCGCTAGGTAACCTAGATAGTCCAAGTGACCGCTAGTTAACCTACATAGTCCAAGTGCCTGCTAGGTAACCTAGATAGTCCAAGTGCCCACTAGTTAACCTATATAGTCCAGGTTCCCCCTAAGTAACCTAGAGAGTCCAAGGGTCCGCTAGGTAACCTACATTGTCCTAGTGCCCCCTAGTTAACCTACATTCTCCAAGTGCCCGATAGGGAACCTATATAATCAAGTGCCCGCTAGGGAACCTACATAGTGCAAGTGTCCGCTAGTTAACCTAAGTAGTCCAAGGGCCTGTTAGTTAACATACATAGTCCAAGTGCCCGGTAGTTAACTTACATAGTTCAAGTGTCCGTAGGGAACATTCATAGTCCAAGTGCCCGCTAGGGAACCTACATAGTCTAAGTGCCCGCTAGGGAACCTACGTAGTCCAATTGCCCGCTAGGGAATCTACATAGTCCAAGGGCCCCGCTAGTTAAAGTAGATAGTCCAAGTGCTGCTAGTTAATCTACATAATCCAAGGGCCCGCTAGTTAACCTACATAGTCCAAATACCCGCTAGTTAACCTAGATCGTCCAAGTGTCCGCTAGTTAACCTAGATCGTCCAAGTGTCCGCTAGTTAACCTACATAGTCTAAGTGCCCGCTAGGGAACCTACATAGTCCAAGTGCCTGCTAGGGAACCTACATAGTCCAAGTGCCCGCTCTGGAACATACATAGTCCAAGTGCCCGCTAGGGAATCTACATAGTCCAAGGGTCCGTTGGTTAACCTACATAGTCCAAATACCCGCTAGTTAACCTAGATCGTCCAAGGGCCCGCTAGTTAACCTACATCGTCCAAGGGCCCGCTAGTTAACCTAGATAGTCCAATGCCCGCTAGTTAACCTACATAATCCAAGTGCACGCTAGGTAACCTAGACAGTTCAAGTGACCACTAGGTTACCTACATAGTCCAAGTGCCCACTAGTTATCCTACATAGTCCAAGTGCTCACTAGTTAACCTAGATAGTCCAAGTGCCCGCTAGTTAACCTAGATAGACCAAGTGCCCGCTAGGGAACCTACCTAGTCCAGGTGCCCCATAGGGAACCTACATAGTCCAAGTGCCCGCTAGTTAACATAGATAGTCCAAGTACCCGCTAGGAAACGTACATAGTCCAAGTGCCTGCTAGGTAACCTAGATAGTCCAAGTGCCCACTAGTTAACCTACATAGTCAAAGTTCCCCATAGATAACCTAGATCGTCCAAGTACCCGCTAGTTAACCTAAATAGTCAATGGGCCCGCTAGTTAACCTACATAGTGCAAGAGCCCGCTAGCTAACCTAGATAATCCAAGTGCCCGCTAGTTAACCTTGATCGTCCAAGTGCCCGCTAGTTAACCTACGTAGTCGAAGTGCCCGGTAGTTAACTTACATAGTTCAAGTGTCCGTAGGGAACATTCATAGTCCAAGTGCCCGCTAGGGAATCTACATAGTCCAAGTGCCCGCTAGGGAACCTACGTAGTCCAAGTGTCCGCTAGGGAATCTACATAGTCCAAGGGCGCGCTAGTTAACCTACATAGTCCAAATACCCGCTAGTTAACCTAGATCGTCCAAGTGTCCGCTAGTTAACCTACATAGTCCAAGTGCCCGCTAGGGAACCTACATAGTCCAAGTGCCCGCTCTGGAACATACATAGTCCAAGTGCCCACTAGGGAATCTACATAGTCCAAGGGCCCGCTAGTTAACGTAGATAGTCCATGTTCCGCTAGTTAATCTACATAGTCCAAGGGCCCGTTAGTTAACTTACATAGTCCAAATACCTGCTAGTTAACCTAGATCGTCCAAGGGCCCGCTAGTTAACCTACATCGTCCAAGGGCCCGCTAGTTAACCTAGATAGTCCAAGTGCCCGCTAGTTAACCTACATAATCCAAGTGCCCGCTAGGGAACCTAGAGAGTTCAAGTGACCACTAGGTTACCTACATAGTCCAAGTGCCCGCTAGTTATCCTAGATAGTCCAAGTGCTCACTAGTTAACCTAGATAGTCCAAGTGCCTGCTAGTTAACCTAGATAGACCAAGTGCCCGCTAGGGAACCTACCTAGTCCAGTTGCCCCATAGGGAACCTACATAGTCTAGTGCCCGCTAGTTAACATAGATAGTCTAAGTACCCGCTAGGAAACGTACATAGTCGAAGTGCCCGCTAGTTAACGTACATAGTCCAAGTGCCTGCTAGGTAACCTAGATAGTCCAAGTGCCCACTAGTTAACCTACATAGTCAAAGTTCCCCATAGATAACCTAGATCGTCCAAGTACCCGCTAGTTAACCTAAATAGTCAATGGGCCCGCTAGTTAACCTACATAGTGCAAGAGCCCGCTAGCTAACCTAGATAATCCAAGTGCCCTCTAGTTAACCTATATTGTCCAAGTGCCCGCTAGTTAACCTAGATCGTCCAAGGGACCGCTAGTTAACCTAAGTAGTCCAAGGGCCCGTTAGTTAACATACATAGTCCAAGTGCCCGGTAGTTAACTTACATAGTTCAAGTGTCCGTAGGGAACATTCATAGTCCAAGTGCCCGCTAGGGAATCTACATAGTCCAAGTGCCCGCTAGGGAACCTACGTAGTCCAAGTGCCCACTAGTTAACCTACATAGTCAAAGTTCCCCCTAGGTAACCTAGATCGTCCAAGTGCCCGCTAGTTAACCTAAATAGTCAATGGGCCCGCTAGTTAACCTACATAGTGCAAGAGCCCGCTAGCTAACCTAGATAATTCATGTGCCCGCTAGTTAACCTATATCGTCCAAGTTCCCGCTAGTTAACCTAGATCGTCGAAGTGCCCGCTAGTTAACCTACATTGTCAATGGGCCCGCTAGTTAACCTACATAGTGCAAGAGCCCGCTAGTTAACCTAGGTAGTCCAAGTGTCCGCTAGTTAACCTACATAGTCCACGTGCCAGTTAGCTAACCTAGATAGTTCAAGGGCCTGCTAGTTGACCTACATAGTCCAAGTGCCCGCTAGGGAACCTTCATAGTTCAAGTGCCAGCTAGGTAACCTAGACTGTCCAAGTGCCCGCTAGGTTACCTACATAGTCCAAGTGCCAGTTCGTTAACCTAGATAGTCCAAGTGCCCGCTAGGAAACCTACATAGTCCAAGGGCCCGCTAGGTAACCTAGATAGTCCAAGTGCCCGCTAGGTAACTTACATTGTCCAAGTTCCCACTAGGTAACGTAGATACTCAAAGTGCCCGTTACCTAACCTAGAGTGTCCAAGTGCCCGCTAAGCAACTAACATAGTCCAAGTGGCCATTCGTTAATCTATATAGTCCAAGTGCCCGCTAGGTAACCTAGATAGTCCAAGGGCCCTCTAGTAAACCTACATAGTCCAAGGGTTCACTTGTTAACTTTGATAGTCCAAGTGCCTGCTAGTTAACCTAGATCGTCCAAGTGCCCCCTAGTTAACCTAGATTGTCCAAGTGCCCCCTAGTTAGCCTACATAGTCCATGTTCCAGCTAGTTAACCTAGATCGTCTAAGTGCCTGCTAGTTAACCTAGATAATGCAAGTGCCCGCTAGTTAGCCTCCATAGTCCAAGTGCCCGTTCGGTAACCTAGATAGTCCAAGTGCACTTTAGGGAACCTAGATAGTCCAAGGGCCCGCTAGTAAACCTACAAAGTCCATGGGCCCGCTAGTTAACCTTCAGTGTGCAAGTGTCCGCTACTTAACCTACATATTCCAAATGCCCGCCAGTTAACCTACACAATCTAAGTGCCCGTTGGCTAACCTAGATAGTCCAAGGGACCGCTAGTTCACCTACATAGTCCAAGTGCCCCTCTAGTTAACCTAGATAGTCCAAGTGCCTGCTAGGTAACCAACATAGTGCAAGTGTCCGCTAGTTAACCTACATATTCCAATTGCCCGCTAGTTAACATATATAGTCCAAGTGCCTGCTAGGTAAGGTACATAGTCCAAGTGCCCGCTAGGTAACCTACATACTGCAAATTCCCGCTAGTTAACCTAGATAGTTCAAGTACCCGCTAGGTAACCTAGATCGTCCAAGGGCCCCCTAGTTAGCCTACATAGTCCAAGTGCCCGCTAGTTATCCTACATTATCTAAGTGCCCGTTGGCTAACCTAGATAGTCCAAGGGCCCGCTAGTTGACCTACATAGTCCAAGTGCCAGCTAGGTAACCTGGATAGTACAAGTGCCCTCTAGGGAACCTAGATAGTCAAAGTGCCTGCTAGGTAACCTAGATAGTCCAAGAGCCCGCTAGGTAACCTACATAGTTCAAGTGCCCTTTAGTTAACCTATATAGTCAAAGTGCCTGCCATGTAACCTAGATAGTCCAAGTGCCTGCTAGGCAACCTACATAGTCCAAGTGCCTGTTAGTTAACCTAGATAGTCAAAGTGCCTGCTAGGTAACCTAGATAGTCCAAGTGCCCGCTAGCTAACCTACATAGTCCAAGTGCCCGCTAGGTTACCTAAATAGTCCAAAAGCCCGCTAGGGAATCTACATAGTCCAAATGCCCGCTAGTTAACCTAGATAGTCCAAGTGCCTGCTAGTATACCTACATAATCCATGGGCCCGCTAGTTAACCTACATAGTGCAAGGGCCCGCTAGTTAACCTACATCGTCTAAGGGCCCGCTAGTTAACCTAGATAGTCCAAGTGCCCGCTAGTTAACCTACATAGTCTAAGTGCCCGCTAGTTAAACTAGATAGATAAAGTGCCCGCTAGGGAACCTATCTGGTCCAAGAACCGACTAGGAAACGTACATAGTCCAAGTGCCCGCTAGGTAACCAATATAGTCCAAATGCCCACTAGGGGCCCTAATAGTCCAAATGCCCGCTAGTTAACCTAGATAGTCCAAGTGTTCGCTAGTTAACCTAGATAGTCCAAGTGCCCGCTAGTTAACCTAGATAGATAAAGTGCCCGCTAGGGAACCTATCTAGTCCAAGAACCGGCTAGGAAACGTACATAGTCCAAGTGCCCGCTAGGTAACATACATAGTCCAAGTGCCCGCTAGGTAACGTAGATATTCCAAGTGCCCGCTAGGGAAAGTCATAGTCCAAGAGCCCACTAGGAAACCTAGATAGTCCAAGGGCCCGCTAGGTAACCTACATTGTTCTAGTGCCCTCTAGTTAACCTACATTCTCCAAGTGCCCGATAGGGAACCTACATAGTCCAAGTGCCCGCTAGGTAACCTACATAATCCAAATGCCCGCTAGTTAACTTACATAGTCCAAGTGCCCGATAGGGAACCTACATAATCCAATTGCCCGCTAGGGAACCTACATACTCCAAGTGCCCGCTAGGTAACCTACATAGTCCAAATGCCCGCTAGTTAACCTACATAGTCCAAGTGCCCGATAGGGAACCTATATAATCCAAGTGCCCGCTAGGGAACCTACATAGTCCAAGTGCCCGCTAGGTAACCTACATAGTCCAAATGCCCACTAGTTAACCTACATAGTCCAAGTGCAATATAGGGAACCTACATAATCCAAGTGCCCGCTTGGGAACCTACATAGTCCAAGTGCTCGTTAGATAACCTACATAGTCCATGGGTCCGCTGGTTAACCTACATATTCCAAGTGCCCGCTAGTTAACCCACATAATCTAAGTGCCCGTTAGCTAACCTAGATAGTCCAAGGGCCCGCTAGTTGACCTACTTAGTCCAAGTGCCCGCTAGGTAACCTAGACAGTCCAAGTGCCCGCTAGTTAACCTACATAGTCCAAGTGCCCGATAGGGAACCTAGATAGTCCAAGGGTCCTTTAGTTAACTTACATAGTCCAAGTGCCCGTTAGTTAACCTAGATAGTCAAAGTGCCTGCTAGGTAACCTAGATATCCCAAGTGCCCACTAGGTAACCTACATAGCACAAGTTCCCGCTAGGTAACCTAAATTGTCCAAATGCCCGCTAGGGAATCTACATAGTCCAAGTGCCCGCTAGTTAACCTAGATAGTCCAAGTGCCTGCTAGTAAACCTACATATTCCATGGGCCCGCTAGTTAACCTACATAGTGCAACGGCCCGCTAGTTAACCTAGATCGCGCAAGTGTCCGCTAGTTAACCTACATAGTCCTAGTGCCCGCTAGGGATCCTTCATAATCCAAGTGCCCGCTAGGTAACCTAGATAGTCCAAGTGCCCGCTAGTAAACCTAGATAGTCCTAGTGCCCGTTAGTTAACCTAGATATTCCAAGTGCCCACTAGGGGACGTACATAGTCCAAATGCCCGCTAGGTAACCTAGATAGTCCAAGTGCCCGCAGGGATCCTTCATAATCCAAGTGCTTGCTAGGCAACCTAGATAGTCCAAGTTCCCGCTAGGTAACCTAGATAGTCCAAGTGCCCGTTAACTAACCTAGATAGTCCATGTTCCCCCTAAGCAACCTACATAGTCCAAGTGCCCGTTAGTTAACCTAGAATTCCAAGAGCCCGCTATTTAACCTAGACTGTCCAAGTGCCCGCTAGGTTACCTGCATAGTCCAAGTGCCCGTTCGTTAACATAGATAGTCCAAGTGCCCGCTAGGGAACCTATATAGTCCAAGTGCTGTCTAGGTAACCTAGAAAGTCCAAGGGCCCGCTAATTAACCTACATAGACCAAGGGCTCGCTTGTTAACTTTGATAGTCCAAGTGCCCCTTAGTTAACCTAGACCGTTCAAGTGCCCGCTAGTTAACCTAGATCGTCCAAGTACTGGCTAGTTAACCTACATAGTCAAGGGCCCACTAGTTAACCTAGATTGTCCAAGTGTCCTCTATTTAACCTACATAGTCCAAGTGCCTGCTAGGTAACCTACATAGTGTAAGTGTGTGCTAGGTAAACTACATAGTCCAAGTGCCTGCTAGGTAACCTAGACAATCCAAGGGCCTGCTAGTTAACCTACATAGTCCAGTGCCCGCTAGGTAACCTACATAGTGCAAGTGTCCGCTAGTTAACCTACATAGTCCAAGCGCCCGCTAGTTAACGTAGATTGTCCAAGTGCACGCTAGTTAACCTACATAGTCCAAGGGCCCGCTAGTTAACCTAGACAGTCCAAGTGCCCGCTAGTTAACCCACATAGTCCAAGTGCCCGCTAGGTAACCTAGACAGTTCAAGTGACCACTAGGTTACTTACATAGTCCAAGTGCCTGTTCGTTAACCTACATAGTCCAAGTGCCCGCTATTTAACCTAGATCGTCCAAGTGCACGCTAGTTAACCTAGATAGTCCACGTGCCCGCTAGTTAACCTAGATAGACCAAGTGCCCGCTAGGGAACCTACCTCGTCTAAGTGCCCGCTAGGGAACCTATATAGTCCAAGTGCTATCTAGGTAACCTAGATAGTCCAAGGGCCCGCTAGATAACCTACATCGTCCAAGGGCCCGCAAGTTAACCTAGATAGTCCAAGTGCCCGCTAGTTAACCTACATAATCCAAGTGCCCGCTAGGTAACCTAGACAGTTCAAGTGACCACTAGGTTACTTACATAGTCCAAGTGCCTGTTCGTTAACATACATAGTCCAAGTGCCCGCTAGTTAACCTAGATCCTCCAAGTGCACGCTAGTTAACATACATAGTCCAAGGGCCCGCTAGTTAACCTACATAGTCCAAGGGCCCGCTAGTTAACCTACATCGTCCAAGGGTCTGCAAGTTTACCTAGATAGTCCTAGTGCCCGTTAGTTAACCTACATAGTCCAAGTGCCCGCTAGGTAACCTAGACAGTTCAAGTGACCACTAGGTTACTTACATAGTCCAAGTGCCTGTTCGTTAACCTACATAGTCCAAGTGCCCGCTAGGTAACCTATATAGTCCAAATGCCCGATAGGGACCCTAATAGTCCAAGTGCCCGCTGGTTAACCTTGATAGTCCACGTGCCCGCTAGATAACCTAGATAGACCAAGTGCCTGCTAGGGAACCTACCTAGTCCAAGTGCCCGCTAGGGAACCTATATAGTCCAAGTGCTATCTAGGTAACCTAGATAGTCCAAGGGCCCGCTAGATAACCTACATCATCCAAGGGCCTGCAAGTTAACCTAGATAGTCCAAGTGCCTGCTAGTTAACCTACATAGTCCAAGTGCCCGCTAGGTAACCTAGACAGTTCAAGTGACCACTAGGTTACTTACATAGTCCAAGTGCCTGTTCGTTAACCTACATAGTCCAAGTGCCCGCTAGTTAACCTAGATCGTCCAAGTGCACGCTAGTTAGCCTACATAGTCCAAGGGCCCGCTAGTTAACCTACATAGTTCAAGGGCCCGCTAGTTAACCTACATCGTCCAAGGGCCTGCAAGTTAACCTAGATAGTCCGAGTGCCCGCTAGGTAACCTAGACAGTTCAAGCGACCACTAGGTTACTTACATAGTCCAAGTGCCTGTTCGTTAACATACATAGTCCAAGTGCCCGCTAGGTAACCTATATAGTCTAAATGCCCGCTAGGGACCCTAATAGTCCAAGTGCCCGCTGGTTATCCTAGATAATCCAAGTGCTCGCTAGTTAACCTAGATACTCCAAGTGTCCGCTAGTTAACCTAGATAGACCAAGTGCCCGCTAGGGAACCTACCTAGTCCAAGTGCCCGATAGGGAACTTACATAGTCCAAGGCCTGCTAGGGAACCTACATAGTCCAAGTGCCTGTTAGTTAACCTAGATAGTACAAGTGCCCGCTAGGTAACCTAGATCGTCCAAGTGCACGCTAGTTAACCTACATAGTCCAAGGGCCCGCTAGTTAACCTACATAGTCCAAGGGCCCGCTAGTTAACCTACATCATCCAAGGGTCTGCAAGTTAACCTAGATAGTCCAAGTGCCCGTTAGTTAACCTACATAGTCCAAGTGCCCGCTAGGTAACCTAGACAGTTCAAGTGACCACTAGGTTACTTACATAGTCCAAGTGCCTGTTCGTTAACCTACATAGACCAAGTGCCCGCTAGGTAACCTATGTAGTCCAAATGCCCGCTAGGGACCCTAATAGTCCAAGTGCCCGCTAGTTATCCTAGATAGTCCAAGTGCTCGCTGGTTAACCTTGATAGTCCACGTGCCCGCTAGTTAACCTAGATAGACCAAGTGCCCGCTAGGGAACCTACCTAATCAAGTGCACTCTAGGGAACCTATATAGTCCAAGTGCTATCTAGGTAACCTAGATAGTCCAAGGGCCCGCTAGATAACCTACATCGTCCAAGGGCCCGCCAGTTAACCTAGATTGTCCAAGTGCCAGCTAGTTAACCTACATAGTCCAAGTGCCCGCTAGGTAACCTAGACAGTTCAAGTGACCACTAGGTTACTTACATAGTCCAAGTGCCTGTTCGTTAACCTACATAGTCCAAGTGCCCGCTAGTTAACCTAGATCGTCCAAGTGCACGCTAGTTAACCTACATAGTCCAAGGGCCCGCTAGTTAACCTACATAGTTCAAGGGCCCGCTAGTTAACCTACATTGTCCAAGGGCCTGCAAGTTAACCTAGATAGTCCGAGTGCCCGCTAGGTAACCTAGACAGTTCAAGCGACCACTAGGTTACTTACATAGTCCAAGTGCCTGTTCGTTAACCTACATAGTCCAAGTGCCCGCTAGGTAACCTATATAGTCCAAATGCCCGCTAGGGACCCTAATAGTCCAAGTGCCCGCTAGTTATCCTAGATAATCCAATTGCTCGCTAGTTAACCTAGATAGTCCAAGTGTCCGCTAGTTAGCCTAGATAGACCAAGTGCCCGCTAGGGAACCTACCTAGTCCAAGTGCCCGATAGGGAACTTACATAGTCCAAGGCCTGCTAGGGAACCTACATAGTCCAAGTGCCTGTTAGTTAACCTAGATAGTACAAGTGCCCGCTAGGTAACCTAGATCGTCCAAGTGCACGCTAGTTAACCTACATAGTCCAAGGGCCCGCTAGTAACCTACATAGTCCAAGGGCCCGCTAGTTAACCTACATCATCCAAGGGTCTGCAAGTTAACCTAGATAGTCCAAGTGCCCGTTAGTTAACCTACATAGTCCAAGTGCCCGCTAGGTAACCTAGACAGTTCAAGTGACCACTAGGTTACTTACATAGTCCAAGTGCCTGTTCGTTAACCTACATAGACCAAGTGCCCGCTAGGTAACCTATGTAGTCCAAATGCCCGCTAGGGACCCTAATAGTTCAAGTGCCCGCTAGTTATCCTAGATAGTCCAAGTGCTCGCTAGTTAACCTTGATAGTCCACGTGCCCGCTAGTTAACCTAGATAGACCAAGTGCCCGCTAGGGAACCTACCTAATCCAAGTGCCCTCTAGGGAACCTATATAGTCCAAGTGCTATCTAGGTAACCTAGATAGTCCAAGGGCCCGCTAGATAACCTACATCGTCCAAGGGCCCGCAAGTTAACCTAGATTGTCCAAGTGCCCGCTAGTTAACCTACATAGTCCAAGTGCCCGCTAGGTAACCTAGACAGTTCAAGTGACCACTAGGTTACTTACATAGTCCAAGTGCCTGTTCGTTAACCTACATAGTCCAAGTGCCCGCTAGTTAACCTAGATCGTCCAAGTGCACGCTAGTTAACCTACATAGTCCAAGGGCCCGCTAGTTAACCTACATAGTTCAAGGGCCCGCTAGTAAACCTACATCGTCCAAGGGGCTGCAAGTTAACCTAGATAGTCCGAGTGCCCGCTAGGTAACCTAGACAGTTCAAGCGACCACTAGGTTACTTACATAGTCCAAGTGCCTGTTCGTTAACCTACATAGTCCAAGTGCCCGCTAGGTAACCTATATAGTCCAAATGCCCGCTAGGGACCCTAATAGTCCAAGTGCCCGCTAGTTATCCTAGATAATCCAAGTGCTCGCTAGTTAACCTAGATACTCCAAGTGTCCGCTAGTTAGCCTAGATAGACCAAGTGCCCGCTAGGGAACCTACCTAGTCCAAGTGCCCGATAGGGAACTTACATAGTCCAAGGCCTGCTAGGGAACCTACATAGTCCAAGTGCCTGTTAGTTAACCTAGATAGTACAAGTGCCCGCTAGTTAACCTAGATAGTCCAAGTGCCTGCTAGTATACCTACATAATCCATGGGCCCGCTAGTTAACCTACATAGTGCAAGGGCCCGCTAGTTAACCTACATCGTCTAAGGGCCCGCTAGTTAACCTAGATAGTCCAAGTGCCCGCTAGTTAACCTACATAGTCTAAGTGCCCGCTAGGTAACCTAGACAGTTCAAGTGACCAATAGGTTACCTACATAGTCCAAGTGCCCGTTCGTTAACCTACATAGTCCAAGTACCCGCTAGGTACCCAATATAGTCCAAATGCCCGCTAGGGGCCCTAATAGTCCAAATGCCCGCTAGTTAACCTAGATAGTCCAAGTGCTCGCTAGTTAACCTAGATAATCCAAGTGCCCGCTAGTTAACCTAGATAGATAAAGTGCCCGCTAGGGAACCTATCTAGTCCAAGAACCGGCTAGGAAACGTACATAGTCCAAGTGCCCGCTAGGTAACATACATAGTCCAAGTGCCCGCTAGGTAACGTAGATATTCCAAGTGCCCGCTAGGGAAGTACATAGTGCAAGTGCCCTCTAGGAAACCTAGATAGTCCAAGGGCCCGCTAGGTAACTTACATTGTTCTAGTGCCCCCTAGTTAACCTACATTCTCCAAGTGCCCGATAGGGAACCTACATAGTCCAAGTGCCCGCTAGGTAACCTACATAGTCCAAATGCCCGCTAGTTAACCTACATAGTACAAGTGCCCGATAAGGAACCTACATAATCCAATTGCCCACTAGGGAACCTACATACTCCAAGTGCCCGCTAGGTAACCTACATAGTCCAAATGCCGGCTAGTTAACCTACATAGTCCAAGTGCCCGATCGGGAGCCTATATAATCCAAGTGCCGGCTAGGGAACCTACATAGTCCAAGTGCCCGCTAGGTAACCTACATAGTCCAAATGCCCACTAGTTAACCTACATAGTCCAAGTGCAATATAGGGAACCTACATAATCCAAGTGCCCGCTAGGGAACCTACATAGTCCAAGTGCTCGTTAGGTAACCTACATAGTCCATTGGCCCACTGGTTAACCTACATATTCCAAGTGCCCGCTAGTAAACCCACATAATCTAAGTGCCCGTTAGCTAACCTAGATAGTCCAAGGGCCCGCTAGTTGACCTACATAGTCCAAGTGCCCGCTAGGTAACCTAGACAGTCCAAGTGCCCGCTAATTAACCTACATAGTCCAAGTGCCCGATAGGGAACCTAGATAGTCCAAGTGTCCTCTAGTTAACTTACATAGTCCAAGTGTCCGTTAGTTAACCTAGATAGTCAAAGTGCCTGCTAGGTAACCTAGATATTCCAAGTGCCCACTAGGTAACCTACATAGTACAAGTTCCCGCTAGGTAACCTAAATAGTCCAAATGCCCGCTAGGGAATCTACATAGTCCAAGTGCCCGCTAGTTAACCTAGATAGTCCAAGTGCCTGCTAGTAAACCTACATAATCCATGGGCCCGCTAGTTAACCTACATAGTGCAACGGCCCGCTACTTAACCTAGATCGCGCAAGTGTCCGCTAGTTAACCTACATAGTCCTAGTGCCCGTTAGGGATCCTTCATAATCCAAGTACCCGCTAGGTAACCTAGATAGTCCAAGTGCCCGCTAGTAAACCTAGATAGTCCTAGTGCCCGTTAGTTAACCTAGATATTCCAAGTGCCCACTAGGGGACGTACATAGTCCAAGTGCCCGCTAGGTAACCTAGATAGTCCAAGTGCCCGCAGGGATCCTTCATAATCCAAGTGCCTGCTAGGCAACCTAGATAGTCCAAGTTCCCGCTAGGTAACCTAGATAGTCCAAGTGCCCGTTAACTAACCTAGATAGTCCATGTTCCCCCTAGGCAACCTACATAGTCCAAGTGCCCGTTAGTTAACCTAGAATTCCAAGAGCCCGCTATTTAACCTAGACTGTCCAAGTGCCCGCTAGGTTACCTGCATAGTCCAAGTGCCCGTTCGTTAACATAGATAGTCCAAGTGCCCGCTAGGGAACCTATATAGTCCAAGTGCTATCTAGGTAACCTAGAAAGTCCAAGGGCCCGCTAGTTAACCTACATAGACCAAGGGCTCGCTTGTTAACTTTGATAGTCCAAGTGCCCCTTAGTTAACCTAGATCGTTCAAGTGCCCGCTAGTTAACCTAGATCGTCCAAGTACTGGCTAGTTAACCTACATAGTCAAGGGCCCACTAGTTAACCTAGATTGTCCAAGTGTCCTCTATTTAACCTACATAGTCCAAGTGCCCGCTAGGTAACCTACATAGTGTAAGTGTGTGCTAGGTAAACTACATAGTCCAAGTGCCCGCTAGTTAACATAGATAGTCCAAGTGCCCTCTAGGGAAGGTACATATTCCAAGTGCCCGCTAGGTAACCTAGAGAGTGCAAGTACCCGCTAGTTAACCAACATAGTCCAAGTGCCTGCTAGGTAACCTAGACAATCCAAGGGCCTGCTAGTTAACCTACATAGTCCAAGTGCCCGCTAGGTAACCTACATAGTGCAAGTGTCCGCTAGTTAACCTACATAGTCCAAGCGCCCGCTAGTTACCATACATAGTCCAAGTACCCGCTAGTTAACTTACATAGTTCAAGTGTCCGTAGGGAACATACATAGTCCAAGTGCCCGCTAGGGAACCTACGTAGTCCAAGTACCCGCTAGTTAACCTAGATTGTCCAAGTGCACGCTAGTTAACCCACATAGTCCAAGTGCCCGCTAGGTAACCTAGACAGTTCAAGTGACCACTAGGTTACTTACATAGTCCAAGTGCCTGTTCGTTAACCTACATAGTCCAAGTGCCCGCTATTTAACCTAGATCGTCCAAGTGCACGGTAGTTAACCTAGATAGTCCACGTGCCCGCTAGTTAACCTAGATAGACCAAGTGCCCGCTAGGGAACCTACCTCGTCTAAGTGCCCGCTAGGGAACCTATATAGTCCAAGTGCTATCTAGGTAACCTAGATAGTCCAAGGGCCCGCTAGATAACCTACATCGTCCAAGGGCCCGCAAGTTAACCTAGATAGTCCAAGTGCCCGCTAGTTAACCTACATAATCCAAGTGCCCGCTAGGTAACCTAGACAGTTCAAGTGACCACTAGGTTACTTACATAGTCCAAGTGCCTGTTCGTTAACCTACATAGTCCAAGTGCCCGCTAGTTAACCTAGATCGTCCAAGTGCACGCTAGTTAACCTACATAATCCAAGGGCCCGCTAGTTAACCTACATAGTCCAAGGGCCCGCTAGTTAACCTACATCGTCCAAGGGTCTGCAAGTTAACCTAGATAGTCCTAGTGCCCGTTAGTTAACCTACATAGTCCAAGTGCCCGCTAGGTAACCTAGACAGTTCAAGTGACCACTAGGTTACTTACATAGTCCAAGTGCCTGTTCGTTAACCTACATAGTCCAAGTGCCCGCTAGGTAACCTATATAGTCCAAATGCCCGCTAGGGACCCTAATAGTCCAAGTGCCCGCTAGTTATGCTAGATAGTCCAAGTGCTCGCTAGTTAACCTTGATAGTCCACGTGCCCGCTAGATAACCTAGATAGACCAAGTGCCCGCTAGGGAACCTACCTAGTCCAAGTGCCCGCTAGGGAACCTATATAGTCCAAGTGCTATCTAGGTAACCTAGATAGTCCAAGGGCCCGCTAGATAACCTACATCATCCAAGGGCCTGCAAGTTAACCTAGATAGTCCAAGTGCCCGCTAGTTAACCTACTTAGTCCAAGTGCCCGCTAGGTAACCTAGACAGTTCAAGTGACCACTAGGTTACTTACAAAGTCCAAGTGCCTGTTCGTTAACCTACATAGTCCAAGTGCCCGCTAGTTAACCTAGATCGTCCAAGTGCACGCTAGTTAGCCTACATAGTCCAAGGGCCCGCTAGTTAACCTACATAGTTCAAGGGCCCGCTAGTTAACCTACATCGTCCAAGGGCCTGCAAGTTAACCTAGATAGTCCGAGTGCCCGCTAGGTAACCTAGACAGTTCAAGCGACCACTAGGTTACTTACATAGTCCAAGTGCCTGTTCGTTAACCTACATAGTCCAAGTGCCCGCTAGGTAACCTATATAGTCCAAATGCCCGCTAGGGACCCTAATAGTCCAAGTGCCCGCTAGTTATCCTAGATAATCCAAGTGCTCGCTAGTTAACCTAGATACTCCAAGTGTCCGCTAGTTAACCTAGATAGACCAAGTGCCCGCTAGGGAACCTACCTAGTCCAAGTGCCCGATAGGGAACTTACATAGTCCAAGGCCTGCTAGGGAACCTACATCGTCCAAGTGCCTGTTAGTTAACCTAGATAGTACAAGTGCCCGCTAGGTAACCTAGATCGTCCAAGTGCACGCTAGTTAACCTACATAGTCCAAGGGCCCGCTAGTTAACCTACATAGTCCAAGGGCCCGCTAATTAACCTACATCATCCAAGGGTCTGCAAGTTAACCTAGATAGTCCAAGTGCCCGTTAGTTAACCTACATAGTCCAAGTGCCCGCTAGTTAACCTACATAATCCAAGTGCCCGCTAGGTAACCTAGACAGTTCAAGTGACCACTAGGTTACTTACATAGTCCAAGTGCCTGTTCGTTAACCTACATAGTCCAAGTGCCCGCTAGTTAACCTAGATCGTCCAAGTGCACGCTAGTTAACCTACATAATCCAAGGGCCCGCTAGTTAACCTACATAGTCCAAGGGCCCGCTAGTTAACCTACATCGTCCAAGGGTCTGCAAGTTAACCTAGATAGTCCTAGTGCCCGTTAGTTAACCTACATAGTCCAAGTGCCCGCTAGGTAACCTAGACAGTTCAAGTGACCACTAGGTTACTTACATAGTCCAAGTGCCTGTTCGTTAACCTACATAGTCCAAGTGCCCGCTAGGTAACCTATATAGTCCAAATGCCCGCTAGGGACCCTAATAGTCCAAGTGCCCGCTAGTTATGCTAGATAGTCCAAGTGCTCGCTAGTTAACCTTGATAGTCCACGTGCCCGCTAGATAACCTAGATAGACCAAGTGCCCGCTAGGGAACCTACCTAGTCCAAGTGCCCGCTAGGGAACCTATATAGTCCAAGTGCTATCTAGGTAACCTAGATAGTCCAAGGGCCCGCTAGATAACCTACATCATCCAAGGGCCTGCAAGTTAACCTAGATAGTCCAAGTGCCCGCTAGTTAACCTACATAGTCCAAGTGCCCGCTAGGTAACCTAGACAGTTCAAGTGACCACTAGGTTACTTACAAAGTCCAAGTGCCTGTTCGTTAACCTACATAGTCCAAGTGCCCGCTAGTTAACCTAGATCGTCCAAGTGCACGCTAGTTAGCCTACATAGTCCAAGGGCCCGCTAGTTAACCTACATAGTTCAAGGGCCCGCTAGTTAACCTACATCGTCCAAGGGCCTGCAAGTTAACCTAGATAGTCCGAGTGCCCGCTAGGTAACCTAGACAGTTCAAGCGACCACTAGGTTACTTACATAGTCCAAGTGCCTGTTCGTTAACCTACATAGTCCAAGTGCCCGCTAGGTAACCTATATAGTCCAAATGCCCGCTAGGGACCCTAATAGTCCAAGTGCCCGCTAGTTATCCTAGATAATCCAAGTGCTCGCTAGTTAACCTAGATACTCCAAGTGTCCGCTAGTTAACCTAGATAGACCAAGTGCCCGCTAGGGAACCTACCTAGTCCAAGTGCCCGATAGGGAACTTACATAGTCCAAGGCCTGCTAGGGAACCTACATCGTCCAAGTGCCTGTTAGTTAACCTAGATAGTACAAGTGCCCGCTAGGTAACCTAGATCGTCCAAGTGCACGCTAGTTAATCTACATAGTCCAAGGGCCCGCTAGTTAACCTACATAGTCCAAGGGCCCGCTAATTAACCTACATCATCCAAGGGTCTGCAAGTTAACCTAGATAGTCCAAGTGCCCGTTAGTTAACCTACATAGTCCAAGTGCCCGCTAGGTAACCTAGACAGTTCAAGTGACCACTAGGTTACTTACATAGTCCAAGTGACTGTTCGTTAACCTACATAGTCCAAGTGCCCGCTAGGTAACCTATATAGTCCAAATGCCCGCTAGGGACCCTAGTAGTCCAAGTGCCCGCTAGTTATCCTAGATAGTCCAAGTGCTCGCTAGTTAACCTTGATAGTCCACGTGCTCGCTAGTTAACCTAGATAGACCAAGTGCCCACTAGGGAACCTACCTAGTCCAAGTGCCCATAGGGAACCTATATAGTCCAAGTGCTATCTAGGTAACCTAGATAGTCCAAGGGCCCGCTAGATAACCTACATCGTCCAAGGGCCCGCAAGTTAACCTAGATTGTCCAAGTGCCCGCTAGTTAACCTACATAGTCCAAGTGCCCGCTAGGTAACCTAGACAGTTCAAGTGACCACTAGGTTACTTACATAGTCCAAGTGCCTGTTCGTTAACCTACATAGTCCAAGTGCCCGCTAGTTAACCTAGATCGTCCAAGTGCACGCTAGTTAACCTACATAGTCCAAGGGCCCGCTAGTTAACCTACATAGTTCAAGGGCACGCTAGTTTACCTACATCGTCCAAGGGCCTGCAAGTTAACCTAGATAGTCCGAGTGCCCGCTAGGTAACCTAGACAGTTCAAGCGACCACTAGGTTACTTACATAGTCCAAGTGCCTGTTCGTTAACCTACATAGTCCAAGTGCCCGCTAGGTAACCTATATTGTCCAAATGCCCGCTGGGGACACTAATAGTCCAAGTGCCCGCTAGTTATCCTAGATAATCCATGTGCTCGCTAGTTAACCTAGATACTCCAAGTGTCCGCTAGTTAACCTAGATAGACCAAGTGCCCGCTAGGGAACCTACCTAGTCCAAGTGCCTTATAGGGAACTTACATAGTCCAAGGCCTGCTAGGGAACCTACATAGTCCAAGTGCCTGTTAGTTAACCTAGATAGTACAAGTGCCCGCTAGTTAACCTAGATAGTCCAAGTGCCTGCTAGTATACCTACATAATCCATGGGCCCGCTAGTTAACCTACATAGTGCAAGGGCCCGCTAGTTAACCTACATCGTCTAAGGGCCCGCTAGTTAACCTAGATAGTCCAAGTGCCCGCTAGTTAACCTACATAGTCTAAGTGCCCGCTAGGTAACCTAGACAGTTCAAGTGACCAATAGGTTACCTACATAGTCCAAGTGCCCGTTCGTTAGCCTACATAGTCCAAGTACCCGCTAGGTACCCAATATAGTCCAAATGTCAGCTAGGGGCCCTAATAGTCCAAATGCCCGCTAGTTAACCTAGATAATCCAAGTGCCCGCTAGTTAACCTAGATAGATAAAGTGCCCGCTAGGGAACCTATCTAGTCCAAGAACCGGCTAGGAAACGTACATAGTCCAAGTGCCCGCTAGGTAACATACATAGTCCAAGTGCCCGCTAGGTAACGTAGATATTCCAAGTGCCTGCTAGGGAAAGTACATAGTCCAAGTGCCCGCTAGGAAACCTAGATAGTCCAAGGGCCCGCTAGGTAACCTACATTGTTCTAGTGCCCCCTAGTTAACCTACATTCTCCAAGTGCCCGATAGGGAACCTACATAGTCCAAGTGCCCGCTAGGTAACCTACATAGTCCAAATGCCCGCTAGTTAACCTACATAGTACAAGTGCCCGATAAGTCACCTACATAATCCAATTGGCCGCTAGGGAACCTACATACTCCAAGTGCCCGCTAGGTAACCTACAGAGTCCAAATGCCCGCTAGTTAACCTACATAGTCCAAGTGCCCGATCGGGAACCTATATAATCCAAGTGCCTGCTAGGGAACCTACATAGTCCAAGTGCCCACTAGGTAACCTACATAGTCCAAATGCCCACTAGTTAAGCTACATAGTCCAAGTGCAATATAGGGAACCTACATAATCCAAGTGCCCGCTAGGGAATCTACATAGTCCAAGTGCTCGTTAGGTAACCTACATAGTCCATTGGCCCGCTGGTTAACCTACATATTCCAAGTGCCCGCTAGTAAACCCACATAATCTAAGTGCCCGTTAGCTAACCTAGATAGTCCAAGGGCCCGCTAGTTGACCTACATAGTCCAAGTGCCCGCTAGGTAACCTAGACAGTCCAAGTGCCCGCTAGTTAACCTACATAGTCCAAGTGCCCGATAGGGAACCTAGATAGTCCAAGTGTCCTCTAGTTAACTTACATAGTCCAAGTGCCCGTTAGTTAACCTAGATAGTCAAAGTGCCTGCTAGGTAACCTAGATATTCCAAGTGCCCACTAGGTAACCTACATAGTACAAGTTCCCGCTAGGTAACCTAAATAGTCCAAATGCCCGCTAGGGAATCTACATAGTCCAAGTGCCCGCTAGTTAACCTAGATAGTCCAAGTGCCTGCTAGTAAACCTACATAATCCATGGGCCCGCTAGTTAACCTACATAGTGCAAGGGCCCGCTAGTTAACCTAGATCGTGCAAATGTCCGCTAGTTAACCTACATAGTCCTAGTGCCTGCTAGGGATCCTTCATAATCCAAGTGCCCGCAAGGTAACCTAGATAGTATAAGTGCCCGCTAGATTACCTAGAAAGTCCTAGTGCCCGTTAGTTAACCTAGATATTCCAAGTGCCCACTAGGGGACGTACATAGTCCAAGTGCCCGCTAGGTAACCTAGATAGTCCAAGTGCCCGCAGGGATCCTTCATAATCCAAGTGCCTGCTAGGCAACCTAGATAGTCCAAGTGTCCGTAAACTAACCTAGATAGTCCAAGTCCCCGCTAGGCATCCTACATAGTCCAAGTGCCCGTTCGTTAACATAGATAGTCCAAGTGCCCGGTAGGGAAACTATATAGTCCAAGTGCTATCTAGGTAACCTAGATAGTCCAAGGGCCCGCTAGTTGACCTACATAGACCAAGGGCTCGCTTGTTAACTTTGATAGTCCAAGTGCCCCTTAGTTAACCTAGATCGTTCAAGTGCCCGCTAGTTAACCTAAATCGTCCAAGTACTGGCTAGTTAACCTACATAGTCAAGGGCCCACTAGTTAACCTAGATTGTCCAAGTGTCCTCTAGTTAACCTACATAGTCCAAGTGCCCGGTAGGTAACCTACATAGTGTAAGTGTTGGCTAGGTAAACTACATAGTCCAAGTGCCCGCTAGGTAACATAGATAGTCCAAGTGCCCTCTAGGGAAGGTACATATTCCAAGTGCCCGCTAGGTAACCTAGAGGGTGCAAGTGCCCGCTAGTTAACCTACATAGTCCAAGTGCCTGCTAGGTAACCTAGACAGTCCAAGGGCCTGCTAGTTAACCTACATAGTCCAAGTGCCCGCTAGGTAACCTACATAGTGCAAGTGTCCGCTAGTTAACTTACATAGTCCAATCACCCGCTAGTTAACATACTTAGTCCAAGTGCCCGCTAGGTAACCTACATAGTCCAAGTGCCCGCTAGGTAACCTAGACAGTTCAAGTGACCACTAGGTTACTTACATAGTCCAAGTGCCTGTTCATTAACCTACATAGTCCAAGTGCCCGCTAGTTAACCTACATCGTCCAAGTGCACGCTAGTTAACCTACATAGTCCAAGGGCCCGCTAGTTAACCTACATAGTCCAAGGGCCCGCTAGTTAACCTACATCGTCCAAGGGTCTGCAAGTTAACATAGATAGTCCAAGTGCCGCTAGTTAACCTACATAGTCCAAGTGCCCCCTAGGTAACCTAGACAGTTCAAGTGACCACTAGGTTACTTACATAGTCCAAGTGCCTGTTCGTTAACCTACATAGTCCAAGTGCCCGCTAGTTAACCTAGATCGTCCAAGTGCACGCTAGTTAACCTACATAGTCCAAGGGCCCGCTAGTTAACCTACATCGTCCAAGGGCCTGCAAGTTAACCTAGATAGGCCGAGTGCCCGCTAGGTAACCTAGACAGTTCAAGCGACCACTAGGTTACTTACATAGTCCAAGTGCCTGTTCGTTAACCTACATAGTCCACGTGCCCGCTAGGTAACCTATATAGTCCAAATGCCCGCTAGGGACACTAATAGTCCAAGTGCCCGCTAGTTATCCTTGATAATCCAAGTGCTCGCTAGTTAACCTAGATACTCCAAGTGCCCGCTAGTTAACCTAGATAGACCAAGTGCCCGCTAGGGAACCTAACTAGTCCAAGTGCCCGATAGGGAACTTACATAGTCTAAGGCCTGCTAGGGAACCTACATAGTCCCAGTGCCTGTTAGTTCACCTAGATAGTACAAGTGCCCGCTAGGTAACCTAGATAGTCCAACAGCCCGCTAGATAACCTACATACTCCAAGAACCCACTAGGCAACATAGATATTTCAAGTGCCAGCAAGGTAACCTAGATAGTCCAAGTGCCCGCTAGGTAACCTACAAAGTCTATGTGCCCGCTAGGTTATCTATATAGTCCAAGTGCCCGTTAGGTAACCTTGATAGTCCAATTACCCGTTAGCTAACCTAGATAGTCCAAGTGTCCGCTAGTTAACCTACATAGTCCAAGTGCCCGATAGGGAACCTAGATAATCCAAGTGCCCGCTAGTTCACCTAGATCGTCCAAGTGCCCGCTAGTTAACCTACATAGTCAATGGGCCCGCTAGTTAACCTACATAGTGCAAGAGCCCGCTAGTCAACCTAGATCGTGTAAGTGTCCACTAGCTAACCTACATAGTCCACGTGCCAGTTAGCTAGCCTAGATAGTCCAAGGGCCCGCTAGTTGACCTTCATAGTCCAAGTGCCCGCTGGGTTACCTAGATAATCCAAGTGCCCGCTAGGGAACCTTCATAGTCTAAGTGCCTGCTAGGTAACCTAGATAGTCCAAGTGCCCGTTAGTTAACCTACATAGTCCAAGTGCCCACTAGAGGACATACTTAGTCAGTGTGCCCGTTAGCTAACCTAGATAGTCCAAGTGCCCGCTAGTTAACCTAGATAGTCCAAGTGCCCTCTAGTTAACCTAGACGTCCAAGTGCCCACTAGTTAACCTACGTAGTCCAAAGGCCCGCTAGTTAACCTACAGAGTCCAAGGTCCGCTAGTTAACCTAGATAGTCCATGTGCTCGCTAGTTAACCTACATAGCACAAGGGCCCACTAGTTGACCTAGATAGTCCTAGTGCCCGCTAGTTAACCTAGATAGTCCAAGTGCCCTCTAGTTAACCTAGATCGTCCAAGGGCCCACTAGTTAACCTACATAGTCCAAAGGCCCGCTAGTTAACCTACAGAGTCCAAGGTCCGCTAGTTAACCTAGATAGTCCAAGTGCTCGCTAGTTAACCTACATAGTACAAGGGCCCACTAGTTGACCCAGATACTCCAAGTGCCCGCTAGTTAACCTAGATAGTCCAAGTGCCCGCTAGGTAACCTAAGTAGTCCAAATGCCCGATATGGATCCTACATAGTCCAAGTGCCCTCTAGGTAACCTACATTGTCCAAGTGCCCGTTCGTTTACCTAGATAGTCCAAGTGTCCGCTTGGTAACCTATACTGCCCAAGTGCCCGCCAGGTTACCTATATAGTCCAAGTGCCCGTTCTTAACCTAGATAGTCCAAGTGCCCGCTAGGAAACCTACATAGTCCAAGGGCCCGCTAGGTAACCTAGATAGTCCAAGTGCCCGCTAGATAACCTAGAGTCCAAGTGCTCGCTAGTTAACCTACATAGTCCAAGTGCCCGCTATGTAACCTAGATAGTAAAAATGCCCGTTAGGTAACCTAGATAGTCCAAGTGCCCGCTAGGTAACTTACATTGTCCAAGTTCCCGCTAGGTAACTTAGATAGTCCAAGAGCCCGTTCGTTAACCTAGAAGTCAAAGTGCCCGCTAGGTAACCTAGACAGTCCAAGTGCCCGCTAGGTTACCTGCATATTCCAAGTGCCCGTTCGTTAACCTAGATAGTCCAAGTGCCCACTAGGTAACCTACATAGTCCAAGTGCCCGCTAGGTAACCTATATAGTCCAAGTGCCCGCTAGGTAACCTAGATAGTCCAAGGTCCCGCTAGTTAACCTACATAGTGCAAGGGCTCACTTGTTCACTTTGATAGTCCAAGTGCCCGCTAGTTAACCTTGATAGTCCAAGTGCCCACTAGTTAACCTAGATTGTCCAAGTGCCCGCTAGTTAACCTACATAGTCCAAGGGCCCACTAGTTAACCTAGATAGTCCAAGTGTCCTCTAGTTAACCTACATAGTCTAAGTGCCTGCTAGTTAACCTATATACCAAGTGCCCGCTATGTAAGCTAGATATTCCAAGGGCACGCTAGTTAACCTATATCGTCCAAGTGCCCGCTAGGCAACCTAGATAGTCCAAGTGCCCGCTAAGGAACCTACATAGTCCAAGTGCACGGTAGTTAACCTAGATAGTCCAAGGGCCCCCTAGTTAGCCTACATAGTCCAAGTTCCCGCTAGGTAACCTAGATAGTCCAAGTGCCCGTTCGGTAACCTAGATAGTCCAAGTGCCCTTTAGGGAACCTAGATATTCCAAGGGCCCGCTAGTAAACCAACATAGTCCTTGGGCCCGCTAGTTAACCTTCATAATCTAAGTGCCCGTTAGCTAACCTAGATAGTCCAAACGCCCGCTAGTTGACCTACATAGTCCAAGTGCCAGCTAGGTAACCTAGTTAGTCCAAGTGCCTGCTTGGTAACCTACATAGTGCAAATGTCCGCTAGTTAACCTACATATTCCATGTGCCCGCTAGGTAACCTAGATACTGCAAGTGCCCGCTAGTTTACCTAGAATAGTTCAAGTACCCGCTAGGTAAGCTAGATCATCCAAGAGCCCCCTAGTTACCCTACATAGTCCAAGTGCCCGCTAGTTAACAAACATAATATAAGTGCCCGTTGGCTAACCTAGATAGTCCAAGGGCCCGCTAGTTAACCTACATAGTCCAAGGGCCCGCTAGTTAACCTACATGGTCCAAGGGCCCGCTAGTTAACCTAGATAGTCCAAGTGCCCGTTCGTTAACCTACATAGTCCAAGTGCCCGCTAGGTAACCAATATAGTCCAAATGCCCGCTAGGGGCCCTAATAGTCCAAATGCCTGCTAGTTAACCTAGATAGTCCAAGTGCTCGCTAGTTAACCTAGATAGTCCAAGTGCCCGCTAGTTAACATAGATAGATAAAGTGCCCGCTAGGGAACCTATATAGTCCAAGTATCCGCTAGGATACGTACACAGTCCAAGTGCCCGCTAGGTAACGTACATAGTCCAAGTGCCCGCTAGGTTACGTAGAGAGTCCAAGTGCCCGCTAGGGAACGTACATACTCCAAGTGCCCGCTAGGTAACCTAGATAGTCCAAGTGCCCGCTAGTTAACCTACATTGTCCAAGTGCCTGCTAGGTTACCTAGATAATCCAATGCCAACTAGTTAACCTACATAGTCCAGGTTCCAACTAGGTAACCTAGATAGTCCAAGGGCCCCCTAGTTAACCTACATTCTCAAAGTGCCTGATAGGGAACCTACATAGTCCAAGTGCCTGCTAGGTAACATACATAGTCCAAATGCCCGCTAGTTAACCTACATAGTCCAAGTGACCCATAGGGAACCTACATAATCCAAGTGCCCGCTAGGGAACCTACATAGTCCATGTGCCCGTTAGGTAACCTAGATAGTCCAAATGCCAGCTAGGGAACCCACATAGTCCAAGTGCCCGCTAGGGAACTTCCATAGTCCAAGGGCCCGCTAGGGAATCTACAAAATCCAAGTGCCCGTTAGTTAACCTAGAAAGTCCAAGTGCCCGCATGGTAACCTAGATAGTCCAACAGCCCGGTAGGTAACCTACATACTCCAAGTACCCGCTAGGTAACGTAGATAGTTCAAGTGCCAGCTAGGTAACCTAGATAGTCCAAGTGCCCGCTAGGTAACCTACAAAGTCTAAGTGTCCGCTAGGTAATCTATATAGTCCAAATGACCGCAGGGAGCCTACATTGTCCAATGCCCGCTAGGTAACCTAGATAGTCTAAGGGCCCGCTAGGTATCCTACATAGTCCTAGTGCCCCCTAGTTAACCTACATTTTCCAAGTGCCCGAATTGGAAACTACATAGTCCACGTGCCCGCTAGGTAACCTACATAGTCCAAGTGCCCGCTAGGTAACCTACATTGTCCAAATGCCCTCTAGTTATTCTACATAGTCCAAGTGCCCGATAGGGAACCTACATAATCCAAATGCCCGCTAGAAAACATACATAGTCCAAGTGCCCGTTAGGTAACCTAGAAAGTCCAAATGCCCGCCAGGAAACCCACATAGTCCAAGTGCCCGCTAGGGAACTTACATAGTCCAAGGGCCCGCTAGGGAACCTACACAGTCCAAGTGCCCGTTAGTTAACCTAGATAGTCCAAGTGCCCGCTTGGTAACCTAGATAGTCCAACAGCCCGCTAGGTAACCTACATACTCCAAGAACGCACTAGGTAACGTGGATAGTTCAAGTGCGAGCTAGGTAACCTAGATAGTCCAATTGCCCGCTAGGTAACCTACAAAATCTAAGGGCCCGCTAGGTTATCTATGTAGTCGAAATGCCCGCTAGGGAATCTACATAGTCCAAGGGCCCGCTAGTTAACGTAGATAGTCCAAGTGCCGCTAGTTATTCTACATAGTTCAAGGGCCCACTATTTAACCTACACAGTCCAAGTACCCGCTAAGAAACCTAGATAGTCCAAGTGCACGCTAGTTAACCTAGATAGTCCAAGTGCCCTCTAGTTAACCTAGATCGTCCAAGTGCCCGTTACCTAACCTAGATAGTCCAATTGCCCGCTATGCAACATACATAGTCCAAGTGCCCGTTCGTTAACCTAGAAGTCCAAGTGCCCGCTAGGTAACCTAGACTCTCCAAGTGCCCGCTAGGTTGCCTACATAGTCCAAATGCCCGTTCGGTAACCTAGATAGTGCAAGTGCCCGGTAGTTAACCTACATAGTCCAAGTGCACGCTAGGTAACCTAGATAGTCCAAGGGCCCGCTAGTTAACCTACATAGTCCAAGTGCCCGGTAGTTAACTTACATAGTTCAAGTGTCCGTAGGGAACATACATAGTCCAAGTGCCCGCTAGGGAACCTACATAGTCCAAGTGCCCGCTAGTTAATCTACATAGTTCAACGCCCGCTAGTTAACCTACATAATCCAAGTACCCGCTAGTTAACCTAGATCGTCCAAGTGTCCGCTAATTAACCTACATAGTACAAGTGCCCGCTAGGGAAACTAGATAGTCTAAGTGCCCGCTCTGGAACCTACATAGTCCAAGTGACTGCTAGGGAACCTACATAGTCCATGTGCCCGTTCTGGAACATACATAGTCCAAGTGCCCGCTAGGGAATCTACATAGTCCAAGGGCCCGCTAGTTAACGTAGATAGTCCAAGTGCCGCTAATTAATCTACATAGTCCAAGGGCCCGCTAGTTAACCTACATAGTCCAAGTACCCGCTAGCTAACCTAGATCGTCAAAGTGCCCACTAGGTAACCTGCATAGTCCAAGGGCCCGCTAGTTAACCTACATAGTTCAAGGGCCCGCTAGTTAACCTACATAGTCCAAGGGCCCGCTAGTTAACCTAGATAGACCAAGTGCCCGCTAGTTAACCTACATAGTCCAAGTGCCCTCTAGGTAACCAATATAGTCCAAATGCCCGCTAGGGGCCCTAATAGTCCATATGCCCGCTAGTTAACCTAGATAGTCCAAGTGTTCGCTAGTTAACCTAGATAGACCAAGTGCCCGCTAGGGAACCTATCTAGTCCAAATACCCGCTAGGAAACGTACATAGTCCAAGTGCCCGCTAGGTAACGTACATAGTCCAAGTGCCCGCTAGGTAACGTAGATAGTCCAAGTGCCCGTTTGGGATCGTACATAATCCAAGTGCCTGCTAGGTAACCGAGATAGTCCAAGTGCCCACTAGTTAACCTACATAGTCCAGGTTCCCCCTAGGTAACCTAGATAGTCCAAGGCCCGCTAGGTAACCTACATAGTCCTAGTGCCCCCTAGTTAACCTACATTCTCCAAGTGCCCGATAGGGAACCTACATAGTCCACGTGCCCGCTAGGTAATGTACATATTCCAAATGCCCTCTAGTTAATCTACATAGTCCAAGTGCCCGATAGGGAACCTACATAATCCAAGTGCTCGCTAGGGAACCTACATAGTCCAAGTGCCCGCTAGGTAACCTAGATAGTCCAAATGCCCGCCAGGAAACACACATAGTCCAAGTGCCCGCTAGGGAACTTACATAGTCCAAGGGCCCGCTAGGGAATCTACACAGTCCAAGTGCCTGTTATTTAACCTAGATAGTCCAAGTGCCCGCTTGGTAAACTAGATAGTCCAACAGCCCGCTAGGTAACCTACATACTCTAAGAACCAGCTATAAGGTAGATAGTTCAAGTGCCAGCTAGGTAACCTAGATAGTCTAAGGGCCCGCTAGGTAACCTACATAGTCCTAGTGCCCCCTAGTTAACCTACATTCTCCAAGTGCCTGATAGGGAACCTACATAGAACAAGTGCCCGCTAGGTAACCTACATAGTCCAAATGCCCGCAAGTTAATCTACATAGTCCAAGTGCCCGCTAGGGTCCTTACATAGTCCAAGGGCCCGCTAGGTAACCTACATAGTCCAAGTGCCCGTTAGTTAACCTAGATAGTCCCAGTGCCCGCTAGGTAACCTAGATAGTCCAACAGCCCGGTAGGTAACCTACATACTCCAAGTACCCGCTAGGTAACGTAGATAGCTCAAGTGCCAGCTAGGTAACCTAGATTGTCCAAGTGCCCGCTAGGTAACCTACAATGTCTAAGTGCCCGCTAGGTAATCTATATAGTCCAAATGTCCGCTAGGGAGCCTACATAGTCCAAATGCCCGCTAGGTAACCTAGATAGTCTAAGGGCCCGCTAGGTAACCTACATAGTCCTAGTGCCCCATAGTTAACCTACATTCTCCAAGTGCCCGATAGGGAACCTACATAGAACAAATGCCCGCTAGGTAACCTACATAGTCCAAATGCCCGCTAGTTAATCTACATAGTCCAAGTGCCCGATAGGGAACCTACATAATCCAAGTGCCTGCTAGGGAACCTACATAGTCCAAGTGCCCGTTAGGTAACCTAGATAGTACAAGCCCGCTAGGGAACCCACATAGTCCAAGTGCCCGATAGGGAACCTACATAATCCAAGTGCCCGCTAGGGAACCTACATAGTCCAAGTGCCCGTTAGGTAAGCTAGATAGTCCAAATGCCCGCTAGGGAACCCACATAGTCCAAGTGCCCGCCAGGGAACTTACATAGTCCATGGGCCCGCTAGGGAACCTACATAGTCCAAGTGCCCTTTAGTTAACCTAGATAGTCCCAGTGACCACTAGGTAACCTAGATAGTCCAACAGCCCGGTAGGTAACCTACATACTCCAAGTACTCGCTAGGTAACGTAGATAGTTCAAGTGCCAGCTAGGTAACCTAGATAGTCCAAGTGCCCGCTAGGTAACCTACAAAGTCTATGTTCCCGCTAGGTAAATTATATAGTCCAAATCACCGCTAGGGAGCCTACATAGTCCAAATGCTCGCTAGGTAACCTAGATAGTCTAAGGGCCCGCTTGGTAACCTACATAGTCCTAGTGCCCCCTGGTTAACCTACATTTTCCAAGTGCCCGATAGGGAACCTACATAGTCCAAGTGCCTGCTAGGTAACCTACATAGTCCAAGTGCCCTCTAGTTAACCTACATAGTCCAAGTGCCCGACAGGGAACCTACATAATCCAAGTGCCCGCTAGGGAACCTACATAGTCCAACTGCCCGTTAGGTAACCTAGATAGTCCAAATGCCCGCCAGGAAACCCACATAGTCCAAGTGCCCGCTAGGGAACTTACATAGTCCAAGGGCCCGCTAGGGAACCTACACAGTCCAAGTGTCCGTTAGTTAACCTAGATAGTCCAAGTGCCCGCTTGGTAACCTAGATAGTCCAACAGCCCTCTAGGTAACCTACATACTCCAAGAGCCCGCTATAACGTAGATAGTTCAGGTGCCAGCTAGGTAACCTAGATAGTCCATGTGCCGCTAGGTAACCTACAAAGTCTAAGTGCCCGCTAGGTTATCTATATAGTCCAAATGCCCGCTAGGGAATCTACATAGTGCAAGGGCCCGCTAGTTAACGTAGATCGTCCAAGTGCCGCTAGTTAATCTACATAGTCCAAGGGCCCGCTAGTTAACCTACATACTCCAAGTACCCGCTAAGAAACCTTCATAGTCCAAGTGCCCGCTAGTTAACCTAGATAGTCCAAGTGCCCTCTAGTTAACCTAGATCGTCCAAGTGCCCGCTAAGAAACCTAGATATTCCAAGTGCCCGTTACCTAACCTAGATAGTCCAATTGCCCGCTAGGTTACCTACATAGTCCAAATGCCCATTCGGTAACCTAGATAGTGCAAGTGCCCGGTTGTTAACCTACATAGTCCAAGTGCCCGGTAGTTAACTTACGTAGTTCAAGTGTCCGTAGGGAACATACAGAGTCCAAGTGCCCACTAGGGAACCTACATAGTCCAAGTGCCCGCTAGTTAATCTACATAGTTCAAGGGCCCGCTAGTTAACCTACATAATCCAAGTACCCGCTAGTTAACCTAGATCGTCCAAGTGTCCGCTAATTAACCTACATAGTACAAGTGCCCGCTAGGGAACCTAGATAGTCTAAGTGCCCGCTCTGGAACCTACATAGTCCAAGTGACTGCTAGGGAACCTACATAGTCCAAGTGCCCGCTCTGGAACATACATAGTCCAAGTGCCCGCTAGGGAATCTACATACTCCAAGGCCCGCTAGTTAACGTAGATAGTCCAAGTGCCGCTAGTTAATCTACATAGTCCAAGGGCCTGCTAGTTAACCTACATATTCCAAGTACCCGCTAGTTAACCTAAATCGTCCAAGGGCCCGCTAGTTAACCTACATAGTCCAAGTGCCCGCTAGGTAACCTAGATAGTCCAATTGCCCGTTAGCTAACCTAGATAGTCGAAGTGTACGCTAGTTAACCTACATAGTCCAAGTGCCTGTTGGTTAACGTAGATAGTCCAAGTGCCCGCTAGGTAACATAGACAGTCCAAGTGCCCGCTAGGTTACCTACATAGTCCAAGTGCCCGTTCGTTATCCTACATATCCAAGTTCCCGCTAGGTAACCAATATAGTAAAAATGCCCGCTAGGGGCCCTAATAGTCCATATGCCCGCTAGTTAACCTAGATAGTCCAAGTGCTCGCGAGTTAACATAGATAGACCAAGTGCCCGCTAGGGAACCTATCTAGTCCAAGTACCCACTAGGAAACGTACATAGTCCAAGTGCCCGCTAGGTAACTTAGATAGTCCAAGTGCCCGCTAGGGAACGTAAATAGTCCAAGTGCCTGCTAGGTAACCTAGATAGTTCAAGTGCCCACTAGTTAACCTACATAGTCCAGGTTCCCCCTAGGTAACCTAGATAGTCCAAGGGCCCGCTAGGTAACCTACATTGTCCTGATGCCCGCTAGTTAACCTGCAAAGTCTAAGTGCCCGCTAGGTAATCTATATATTCCAAATGACCGCTAGGGAGCCTACATAGTCCAAGTGCCCGCTAGGTAACCTACATAGTCCAAATGCCCTCTAGTTAACCTACATAGTCCACGTGCCCGATAAGGAACTTACATAATCCAAGTGCCCGCTAGGGAACCTACATAGTCCAAGTGCCCGTTAAGTAACCTAGATAGTACAAATGCCCGCCAGGAAACCCACATAGTCCAAGTGCTCGCTATGGAACTTACATAGGCCAAGGGCCCGCTAGGGAACCTACATAGTCCAAGTGCCCGTTAGGTAACCTAGATAGTCCAAGTGCCCTCTTGGTAACCTAGATAGTCCACCAGCCCGCTAGGTGACCTACATACTCCAAGAACCCGCTAGGTAACGTAGATAGTTCAAGTGCCAGCTAGGTAACCTACAGAGTCTAAGTGCCCACTAGGTAACCTAGATAATCCAAGTGCCCGCTACTTAACAACCTAGATACTCCAAGTACCCGCTAGTTAACCTAGATCGGCCAATTGTCAGCTAGTTAACCTACATAGTCCAAGTGCACGCTAGGTAACCTAGATAGTCCAAGTGCCCTTTAGGGAACCTACATAGTCCAAGAGCCCGCTAGCGAACCTACATAGTCCAATTGCCCGCTCTGGAACATACATAGTCCAAGTCCCCATTAGTTAACATAGATAATCCAAGTGCCTGCTAGTTAACCTAGATAGTCCAAGTGCCCGCTAGGTAACCTAGATAGTCCAAGTGCCCGCTAGTTAACCTAGATAGTCCAAGTGCCCGCTAGTTAACCAGGATCGTCAAAGTGCCCTCTAGTTAACTTACATAGTCCAAAGGACTGCTAGTTAACCTACATAGACCAAGGGCCCGCTAGTTAACCTACATAGTCCAAGTCCCTGCTAGGTAACCTAGACAGTCCAAGTGACCATTAGGTTACCTACATAGTCCAAGTGCCCGTTTGTTAACCTACATAATCCAAGTGCCGCTCGGTAACGTAGATAGCCCAAGAGCCCGCTAGAGAACGTATATAGTCCAAGTGCCCGCTAAGTAACCTAGATAGTCCAAGTGCCCGCTAGTTAACCTACATAGTCCAAGTGCCTGCTAGGTAAACTACATAGTCCAAGTGCCCACTAGGTAACCTAGACAGTCCAATTGCCCGCTAGTTAACCTAGACAATCCAAGTTCCCGATAGGGAACCTACATAGTCCAAGTGCTCGCTAGGGAACCTACATAGTCCAAGTGCTCGCTAGGCATCCTACATAGTCCAAATGCCCGTTAGTTAACCTAGATAGTCAAAGTGCCTGCTGGGTAACCTAAACAGTCCAAGTGCCCGCTAGGGAACCTACATAGTCCAAGTGCCCGCTAGGTAACCTTGATAGTCCAATTGCCCGTTAGCTAACCTAGATAGTCGAAGTGTCCGCAAGTTAACCTACATAGTCCAAGTGCCCGTTGGTTAACCTAGATAGGCCAAGTGCCCGCTAGGTAACCTAGACAGTCCAAAAGCCCGCTAGGTTACCTACATAGTCCAAGTGCACGTTCGTTAACCTAGATAGTCCAAGTGCCCGCTGGTAACCTACATAGTCCTAGTGCCCCCTAGTTAACCTACATTCTTCAAGTGCCCGATAGGGAAGCTACATAGTCCACGTGCCCGCTAGGTAACCTACATATTCCAAATGCCCTCTAGTTAATCTACATAGTCCAAGTGCCCGATAGGGAACCTACATAATCCAAGTGCCCGCTAGGGAACCTACATAGTCCAAGTGCCCGTTAGGTAACCTAGATAGTCCAAATGCCCGCCAGGAAACCCACATAGTCCAAGTTCCCGCTAGGGAACTTACATAGTCCAAGGGCCCGCTAGGGAATCTACACAGTCCAAGTGCCCGTTATTTAACCTAGATAGTCCAAGTGCCTGCTTGGTAACCTCGATAGTCCAACAGCCCGCTAGGTAACCGACATACCCTAAAAACCCGCTATAACGTAGATAGTTCAAGTGCCAGCTAGGTAACCTAGATAGTCTAAGGGCCCGCTAGGAAACCTACATAGTCCTAGTGCCCCCTAGTTAACCTACATTCTCCAAGTGTCCGATAGGGAACCTACATAGAACAAGTGCCCGCTAGGTAACCTACATAATCCACATGCCCGCTAGTTAATCTACATAGTCCAAGTGCCCGATAGGGAACCTACATAATCCAAGTGCCCACTAGGGAACCTACATAGTCCATGTGCCCGCTAGGTAACCTAGATAGTCCAAATGCCCGCTAGGGAACCCACATAGTCCAAGTGCCCGATAGGGAACCTACATAATCCAAGTGCCCGCTAGGGAACCTACATAGTCCAAGTGCCCGTTAGGTAACCTAGATAGTCCAAATGCCCGCTAGAGAACCCACATAGTCCAAGTGCCCACTAGGGAACTTACATAGTCCAAGGGCCTGCTAGGGAACCTACATAGTCCAAGTGCCCGTTAGTTAACCTAGATAGTCCCAATGCACGCTAGGTAACCTAGATAGTCCAACATCCCGGTAGGTAACCTACATACTCCAAGTACCCGCTAGGTAATGTAGATAGTTCAAGTGCCAGCTAGGTAACCTAGATAATCCAAGTGCCCGCTAGGTAACCTACAAAGTCTAAGTTCCCGCTAAGTAATCTATATAGTCCAAATGACCGCTAGGGAGTCTACATAATCCAAATGCTCGCTAGGTAACCTAGATAGTCTAAGGGCCCGCTTGGTAACCTACATAGTCCTAGTGCCCCCTAGTTAACCTACATTTTCCAAGTGCCCGATAGGGAACCTACATAGTCCAAGTGCCTGCTAGGTAACCTACATAGTCCAAATGCCCTCGAGTTAACCTACATAGTCCAAGTGCCCGACAGGGAACCTACATAATCCAAGTGCCCGCTAGGGAACCTACATAGTCCAAGTGCCCGTTAGGTAACCTAGATAGTCCAAATGCCCGCCAGGAAACCCACATAGTCCAAGTGCCCGCTAGGGAACTTACATAGTCCAAGGGCCCGCTAGGGAACCTACACAGTCCAAGTGTCCGTTAGTTAACCTAGATAGTCCAAGTGCCCGCTTGGTAACCTAGATAGTCCAACAGCCCTCTAGGTAACCTACATACCTCAAGAACCCGCTATAACGTAGATAGTTCAAGTGCCAGCTAGGTAACCTAGATAGTCCACGTGCCGCTAGGTAACCTACAAAGTCTAAGTGCCCGCTAGGTTATCTATATAGTCCAAAGCCCGCTAGGGATCTACATAGTCCAAGGGCACACTAGTTAACGTAGATCGTCCAAGTGCCGCTAGTTAATCTACATAGTCCAAGGGCCCGCTAGTTAACCCACATACTCCAAGTACCCGCTAAGAAACCTTCATAATCCAAGTGCCCGCTAGTTAACCTAGATAGTCCAAGTGCCCTCTAGTTAACCTAGATCCTCCAAGTGCCCGCTAAGAAACCTAGATATTCCAAGTGCCCGTTACCTAACCTAGATAGTCCAATTGCCCGCTAGGTTACCTACATAGTCCAAATGCCCGTTCGGTAACCTAGATAGTGCAAGTGCCCGGTAGGTAACCTAGATAGTCCAAGGGACCGTTAGTTAACCTACATAGTCCAAGTGCCCGGTAGTTAACTTACGTAGTTCAAGTGTCCGTAGGGAACATACAGTGTCCAAGTGCCCATTAGGGAACCTACATAGTCCTAGTGCCCGCTAGTTAATTTACATAGTTCAAGGACCCCTAGTTAACCTACATAATCCAAGTACCCGCTAGTTAACCTAGATCGTCCAAGGGTCCGCTAATTAACCTACATATTACAAGTGCCCACTAGGGAACCTAGATAGTCTAAGTGCCCGCTCTGGAACCTACATAGTCCAAGTGACTACTAGGGAACCTACATAGTCCAAGTGCCCGCTCTGGATCATCCATAGTCCAAGTGCCGCTAGTTAACCTACATAGTCCAAGTACCCGCTAGTTAACCTAGATCGTCCAAGGGCCCGCTAGTTAACCTACATAGTCCAAGTACCCGCTAGGTAACCTAGATAGTCCAATTGCCCGTTAGCTATCCTAGATTGTCGAAGTGTCCGCTAGTTAACCTACATAGTCCAAGTGCCCGTTGGTTAACCTAGATAGGCCAAGTGCCCGCTAGGTAACCTAGACAGTCCAAGTGCCCGCTAGGTTACGTACAATATCCAAGTGCCCGTTCGTTAACCTACATATCCAAGTACCCGCTAGGTAACCAATATAGTAAAAATGCCCGCCGGGGCCCTAATAGTCTATATGCCCGCTAGTTAACCTAGATAGTCCAAGTGCTCGCGAGTTAACATAGATAGACCAAGTGCCAGCTAGGGAACCTATCTAGTCCAAGTACCCACTAGGAAACGTACATAGTCCAAGTGCCCGCTAGGTATAACGTACATAGTCCAAGTGCCCGCTAGGTAACTTAGATAGTCCAAGTGCACGCTAGGGAACGTACATAGTCCAAGTGCCTGCAAGGTAACCTAGATAGTTCAAGTGCCCACTAGTTAACCTACATAGTCCAGGTTCCCCCTAGGTAACCTAGATAGTCCAAGGGCCCGCTAGGTAACCTACATTGTCCTGGTTCCCCCTAGTTAACCTACATTCTCCAAGTGCCCGATAGGGAACCTACATAGTCCAAGTGCCCGCTAGGTAACCTAGATAGTCCAAATGCCCGCTAGGGAACCCACATAGTCCAAGTGCCCGCTAGGGAACTTATATAGTCCAAGGGCCCGCTACGGATCCTACATAGTCCAAGTGCCCGTTAGTTAACCTAGATAGTCCAAGTGCCCCCTAGGTAACCTAGATACTGCAACAGCCCGGTAGGTAACCTACATACTCCAAGTACCCGCTAGGTAACATAGATAGTTCAAGTGCCTGCTAGGTAACCTAGATAGTCCTAGTGCCTGCGAGGTAGCCTACAAAGTCTAAGTGCCCGCTAGGTAATCTATATAGTCCAAATGACCGCTAGGGAGCCTACATAGTCCAAATGCCCGCTAGGTAACCTAGATAGTCTAAGGGCCCTCTAGGTAACCTACATAGTCCTAGTGTCCCTTAGATAACCTACATTTTCCAAGTGCCCGATAGGGAACCTACATAGTCCAAGTGCCAGCTAGGTAACCTACATAGTCCAAATGCCCTCTAGTTAACCGACATAGTCCACGTGCCCGATAGGGAACTTACATAATCCAAGTGCCCGCTAGGGAACCTACTTAGCCCAAGTGCCCGTTAAGTAACCTAGGTAGTCCAAATGCCCGCCAGGAAACCCACATAGTCCAAGTGCCCGCTAGGGAACTTACATAGGCCAAGGGCCCGCTAGGGAACCTACATAGTCCAAGTGCCCGTTAGTTAACCTAGATAGTCCAAGTGCCCTCTTGGTAACCTAGATAGTCCAACAGCCCGCTAGGTAACCTACATACTCCAAGAACCCGCTAGGTAACGTAGATAGTTCAAGTGCCAGCTAGGTAACCTACAGAGTCTAAGTGCCCGCTAGGTTATCTATATGGTCCAAATGCCCGCCAGGGAACCTACATAGTCCACGTGCCCGCTAGGTAACCTAGATAATCCAAGTGCCCGCTAGTTAACCTAGATAGTCCAAGTACCCGCTAGTTAACCTAGATTGACCAATTGTCCGCTAGTTAACCTACATAGTCCAAGTGCCCGCTAGGTAACCTGGATAGTCCAAGTGCCCTTTAGGGAACCTACATAGTCCAAGTGCCCGCTAGGGAACCTACATAGTCCAATTGCCCGCTCTGGAACATACATAGTCCAAGTCCCCATTAGTTAACATAGATAATCCAAGTGCCCGCTAGGTAACCTATATAGTCCAAATGCCCGCTAGGGAACCTACATAGTCCAAGTGCCCGCTAGTTAACCTAGATAGTCCAAGTGCCCGCTAGTTAACCTAGATAGTCCAAGTGCCCGCTAGTTAACCAGGATCATCAAAGTGCCCTCTAGTTAACTTACATAGTCCAAAGGCCTGCTAGTTAACCTACATAGACCCAGGGCCCGCTAGTTAACCTACATAGTCCAAGTCCCCGCTAGGTAACCTAGACAGTCCAAGTGACCATTAGGTTACCTACATAGTCCAAGTGCCCGTTCGTTAACCTACATAATCCAAGTGCCCGGTAGGTAACGTCGATAGCCCAAGTGCCTGCTAGGGAACGTACATATTCCAAGTGCCAGCTAAGTAACCTAGATAGTCCAAGAGCCCACTAGTTAACCTACATAGTCCAAGTGCCTGCTAGGTAAACTACATAGTCCAAGTTCCCACTAGGTAACCTAGACAGTCCAATTGCCCGCTAGTTAACCTAGACAGTCCACGTTCCCAATAGGGAACCTACATAGTCCCACTGCTCGCTAGGGAACCTACATAGTCCAAGTGCTCGCTAGGCATCCTACATAGTCCAAATGCCCGTTAGTTAACCTAGATAGTCAAAGTGCCTGGTAGGTAACGTAAATAGTCCAAGTGCCCGCTAGGGAACTTACATAGTCCAAGTGCCCGCTAGGTAACCTAGATTGTGCAATTGCCCGTTAGCTAACCTAGATAGTCGAAGTGTCCGCTAGTTAACCTACATAGTCCAAGTGCCCGTTGGTTAACCTAGATAGGCCAAGTGCCCGCTAGGTAACCTAGACAGTCCAAGTGCCCGCTAGATACCTACATAGTCCAAGTGCCAGTTAGGTAACCTAGATAGTCCAAGTGCCCACTAGGTAACCTAAATAATCCAAATGCCCACTAGGGAAACTACATAGTCCATGTGCCCGCTAGTTAACCTAGATAGTCCTAGTGCCCGCTAGTAAACCTAGATAAAATAAGGGCCCGTTAGTTAATCTAGATAATCCAAGTGCCAGCTAGTTAACCTACATAGTCCATGGGCCCTCTAGTTAACCTAGATAGTCCAAGTGTCCGCTAGGGGACGTACATAGTCCAAGTGCCCGCTAGGTTACCTAGATAGTCCAAGTGCCCGCCAAGGTATGTACATAGTTCAAGTGCCCGCTAGGTAACCTAGATTGTCCAAGTGTCCGCTAGTTAACCTACATAGTCCAAGTGCCCGCTAAGTAACCTAGATAGTCCAAGGTCCTGCTAGTTAACCTACATTGTCCAATGTCCGAAAGGGAACCTACATAGTCCAAGTGCCCGCTGAGGAACCTACATAGTCCAAGTGCCCGATAGGGAACCTACATATTCCAAGTGCCCGTTAGGGAACCTAGATAGTCCAAGTGCCCGTAGGGAACCTATATAGTCCAAGTGCCCGCTAGGTAACCTAGATAGTCCAACAGCCCGGTAGGTAACCTACATACTCCAAGTACCCGCTAGGTGATGTAGATAGTTCAAGTGCCAGCTAGGTAACCTAGATAATCCAAGTGCCCGCTAGGTAACCTACAAAGTCTAAGTGCCCGCTAGGTAATCTATAGAGTCCAAATGCCCACTAGGGAGCCTATATAGTCCAAATGCCCGCTAGGTAACTTAGATAGTCCAAGGGCCCGCTAGGTAACCTACATAGTCCTAGTGCCCCCTAGTTAACATACATTCTACAAGTGCCCGATAGGGAACCTACATAGTCCAAGTGCCCGCTAGGTAACCTACATAGTCCAAATGCCCGCTAGTTAACCTACATAGTCCAAGTGCCCGATAGGGAACCTAGACAGTCCAAGTGCCCGCTAGGTTACCTGCATATTCCAAGTGCCCGTTCGTTAACCTACATAGTCCAAGTGCCCGCTAGGTAACCAATATAGTCCAAATGCCCGCTAGGGGCCCTAATAGTCCAAATGCCCGCTAGTTAACCTAGATAGTCCAAGTGATCGCTAGTTAACCTAGATAGTCCAAGTGCCCGCTAGTTAACCTAGATAGACCAAGTGCCCGCTAGGGAACCTATCTAGTTCAAGTACCCACTAGGAAACGTACATAGTCCAAGTGCCCGCTAGGTAACGTATATAGTCCAAGTGCCCGCTAGGTAACGTACATAGTCCAAGTGCCCGCTAGGTAACCTAGATAGTCCAAGTGACCGCTAGTTAACCTACATAGTCCAAGTGCCTGCTAGGTAACCTAGATAGTCCAAGTGCCCACTAGTTAACCTATATAGTCCAGGTTCCCCCTAAGTAACCTAGAGAGTCCAAGGGTCCGCTAGGTAACCTACATTGTCCTAGTGCCCCCTAGTTAACCTACATTCTCCAAGTGCCCGATAGGGAACCTATATAATCAAATGCCCGCTAGGGAACCTACATAGTGCAAGTGTCCGCTAGTTAACCTAAGTAGTCCAAGGGCCTGTTAGTTAACATACATAGTCCAAGTGCCCGGTAGTTAACTTACATAGTTCAAGTGTCCGTAGGGAACATTCATAGTCCAAGTGCCCGCTAGGGAACCTACATAGTCTAAGTGCCCGCTAGGGAACCTACGTAGTCCAATTGCCCGCTAGGGAATCTACATAGTCCAAGGGCCCCGCTAGTTAAAGTAGATAGTCCAAGTGCTGCTAGTTAATCTACATAATCCAAGGGCCCGCTAGTTAACCTACATAGTCCAAATACCCGCTAGTTAACCTAGATCGTCCAAGTGTCCGCTAGTTAACCTAGATCGTCCAAGTGTCCGCTAGTTAACCTACATAGTCCAAGTGCCCGCTAGGGAACCTACATAGTCCAAGTGCCTGCTAGGGAACCTACATAGTCCACGTGCCCGCTCTGGAACATACATAGTCCAAGTGCCCGCTAGGGAATCTACATAGTCCAAGGGCCCGTTGGTTAACCTACATAGTCCAAATACCCGCTAGTTAACCTAGATCGTCCAAGGGCCCGCTAGTTAACCTACATCGTCCAAGGGCCCGCTAGTTAACCTAGATAGTCCAATGCCCGCTAGTTAACCTACATAATCCAAGTGCACGCTAGGTAACCTAGACAGTTCAAGTGACCACTAGGTTACCTACATAGTCCAAGTGCCCACTAGTTATCCTACATAGTCCAAGTGCTCACTAGTTAACCTAGATAGTCCAAGTGCCCGCTAGTTAACCTAGATAGACCAAGTGCCCGCTAGGGAACCTACCTAGTCCAGGTGCCCCATAGGGAACCTACATAGTCCAAGTGCCCGCTAGTTAACATAGATAGTCCAAGTACCCGCTAGGAAACGTACATAGTCCAAGTGCCTGCTAGGTAACCTAGATAGTCCAAGTGCCCACTAGTTAACCTACATAGTCAAAGTTCCCCATAGATAACCTAGATCGTCCAAGTACCCGCTAGTTAACCTAAATAGTCAATGGGCCCGCTAGTTAACCTACATAGTGCAAGAGCCCGCTAGCTAACCTAGATAATCCAAGTGCCCGCTAGTTAATCTTGATCGTCCAAGTGCCCGCTAGTTAACCTACGTAGTCGAAGTGCCCGGTAGTTAACTTACATAGTTCAAGTGTCCGTAGGGAACATTCATAGTCCAAGTGCCCGCTAGGGAATCTACATAGTCCAAGTGCCCTCTAGGGAACCTACGTAGTCCAAGTGTCCGCTAGGGAATCTACATAGTCCAAGGGCGCGCTAGTTAACCTACATAGTCCAAATACCCGCTAGTTAACCTAGATCGTCCAAGTGTCCGCTAGTTAACCTACATAGTCCAAGTGCCCGCTAGGGAACCTACATAGTCCAAGTGCCCGCTCTGGAAAATACATAGTCCAAGTGCCCACTAGGGAATCTACATAGTCCAAGGGCCCGCTAGTTAACGTAGATAGTCCATGTTCCGCTAGTTAATCTACATAGTCCAAGGGCCCGTTAGTTAACTTACATAGTCCAAATACCTGCTAGTTAACCTAGATCGTACAAGGGCCCGCTAGTTAACCTACATCGTCCAAGGGCCCGCTAGTTAACCTAGATAGTGAAAGTGCCCGCTAGTTAACCTACATAATCCAAGTGCCCGCTAGGGAATCTAGAGAGTTCAAGTGACCACTAGGTTACCTACATAGTCCAAGTGCCCGCTAGTTATCCTAGATAGTCCAAGTGCTCACTAGTTAACCTAGATTGTCCAAGTGCCTGCTAGTTAACCTAGATAGACAAAGTGCCCGCTAGGGAACCTACCTAGTCCAGTTGCCCCATAGGGAACCTACATAGTCTAGTGCCCGCTAGTTAACATAGATAGTCTAAGTACCCGCTAGGAAACGTACATAGTCGAAGTGCCCGCTAGTTAACGTACATAGTCCAAGTGCCTGCTAGGTAACCTAGATAGTCCCAGTGCCCACTAGTTAACCTACATAGTCAAAGTTCCCCATAGATAACCTAGATCGTCCAAGTACCCGCTAGTTAACCTAAATAGTCAATGGGCCCGCTAGTTAACCTACATAGTGCAAGAGCCCGCTAGCTAACCTAGATAATCCAAGTGCCCTCTAGTTAACCTATATTGTCCAAGTGCCCGCTAGTTAACCTAGATCGTCCAAGGGACCGCTAGTTAACCTAAGTAGTCCAAGGGCCCGTTAGTTAACATACATAGTCCAAGTGCCCGGTAGTTAACTTACATAGTTCAAGTGTCCGTAGGGAACATTCATAGTCCAAGTGTCCGCTAGGGAATCTACATAGTCCAAGGGCCCGCTAGTTAACCTACATAGTCCAAATACCCGCTAGTTAACCTAGATCGTCCAAGTGTCCGCTAGTTAACCTACATAGTCCAAGTGCCCGCTAGGGAACCTACATAGTCCAAGTGCCCGCTCTGGAACATACATAGTCCAAGTGCCCACTAGGGAATCTACATAGTCCAAGGGCCCGTTAGTTAACGTAGACAGTCCATGTTCCGCTAGTTAATCTACATAGTCCAAGGGCCCGTTAGTTAACCTACATAGTCCAAATACCCGCTAGTTAACCTAGATCGTCCAAGGACCCTCTAGTTAACCTACATCGTCCAAGGGCCCGCTAGTTAACCTAGATAGTCCAAGTGCCCGCTAGTTAACCTACATAATCCAAGTGCCCGCTAGGTAACCTAGACAGTTCAAGTGACCACTAGGTTACCTACATAGTCCAAGTGCCCGCTAGTTATCCTAGATAGTCCAAGTGGTCACTAGTTAACCTAGATAGTCCAAGTGCCTGCTAGTTAACCTAGATAGACCAAGTGCCCGCTAGGGAACCTACCTAGTCCAGGTGCCCCATAGGGAACCTACATAGTCTAGTGCCCGCTAGTTAACATAGATAGTCTAAGTACCCGCTAGGAAACGTACATAGTCGAAGTGCCCGCTAGTTAACGTACATAGTTCAAGTGCCCGCTACGTAAGGTAGATAGTCCAAGTGCCCGCTAGGGAACGTACATAGTCCAAGTGCCCGCTATATAACCTAGATAGTCCAAGTGCCCGCTAGTTAACCTACATAGTCCAAGTGCCTGTTAGTTAACTTTGATAGTCCAAGTGCCCACTAGTTAACCTACATAGTCAAAGTTCCCCCTAGGTAACCTAGATCGTCCAAGTGCCCGCTAGTTAACCTAAATAGTCAATGGGCCCGCTAGTTAACCTACATAGTGCAAGAGCCCGCTAGCTAACCTAGATAATTCATGTGCCCGCTAGTTAACCTATATCGTCCAAGTTCCCGCTAGTTAACCTAGATCGTCGAAGTGCCCGCTAGTTAACCTACATTGTCAATGGGCCCGCTAGTTAACCTACATAGTGCAAGAGCCCGCTAGTTAACCTAGGTAGTCCAAGTGTCCGCTAGTTAACCTACATAGTCCACGTGCCAGTTAGCTAACCTAGATAGTTCAAGGGCCTGCTAGTTGACCTACATAGTCCAAGTGCCCGCTAGGGAACCTTCATAGTTCAAGTGCCAGCTAGGTAACCTAGACTGTCCAAGTGCCCGCTAGGTTACCTACATAGTCCAAGTGCCAGTTCGTTAACCTAGATAGTCCAAGTGCCCGCTAGGAAACCTACATAGTCCAAGGGCCCGCTAGGTAACCTAGATAGTCCAAGTGCCCGCTAGGTAACTTACATTGTCCAAGTTCCCACTAGGTAACGTAGATACTCAAAGTGCCCGTTACCTAACCTAGAGTGTCCAAGTGCCCGCTAAGCAACTAACATAGTCCAAGTGGCCATTCATTAATCTATATAGTCCAAGTGCCCGCTAGGTAACCTAGATAGTCCAAGGGCCCTCTAGTAAACCTACATAGTCCAAGGGTTCACTTGTTAACTTTGATAGTCCAAGTGCCTGCTAGTTAACCTAGATCGTCCAAGTGCCCCCTAGTTAACCTAGATTGTCCAAGTGCCCCCTAGTTAGCCTACATAGTCCATGTTCCAGCTAGTTAACCTAGATCGTCTAAGTGCCTGCTAGTTAACCTAGATAATGCAAGTGCCCGCTAGTTAGCCTCCATAGTCCAAGTGCCCGTTCGGTAACCTAGATAGTCCAAGTGCACTTTAGGGAACCTAGATAGTCCAAGGGCCCGCTAGTAAACCTACAAAGTCCATGGGCCCGCTAGTTAACCTTCAGTGTGCAAGTGTCCGCTACTTAACCTACATATTCCAAGTGCCCGCCAGTTAACCTACACAATCTAAGTGCCCGTTGGCTAACCTAGATAGTCCAAGGGACCGCTAGTTCACCTACATAGTCCAAGTGCCCCTCTAGTTAACCTAGATAGTCCAAGTGCCTGCTAGGTAACCAACATAGTGCAAGTGTCCGCTAGTTAACCTACATATTCCAATTGCCCGCTAGTTAACATATATAGTCCAAGTGCCTGCTAGGTAAGGTACATAGTCCAAGTGCCCGCTAGGTAACCTACATACTTAAAATTCCCGCTAGTTAACCTAGATAGTTCAAGTACCCGCTAGGTAACCTAGATCGTCCAAGGGCCCCCTAGTTAGCCTACATAGTCCAAGTGCCCGCTAGTTATCCTACATTATCTAAGTGCCCGTTGGCTAACCTAGATAGTCCAAGGGCCCGCTAGTTGACCTACATAGTCCAAGTGCCAGCTAGGTAACCTGGATAGTACAAGTGCCCTCTAGGGAACCTAGATAGTCAAAGTGCCTGCTAGGTAACCTAGATAGTCCAAGAGCCCGCTAGGTAACCTACATAGTTCAAGTGCCCTTTAGTTAACCTATATAGTCAAAGTGCCTGCCATGTAACCTAGATAGTCCAAGTGCCTGCTAGGCAACCTACATAGTCCAAGTGCCCGTTAGTTAACCTAGATAGTCAAAGTGCCTGCTAGGTAACCTAGATAGTCCAAGTGCCCGCTAGCTAACCTACATAGTCCAAGTGCCCGCTAGGTTACCTAAATAGTCCAAAAGCCCGCTAGGGAATCTACATAGTCCAAATGCCCGCTAGTTAACCTAGATAGTCCAAGTGCCTGCTAGTATACCTACATAATCCATGGGCCCGCTAGTTAACCTACATAGTGCAAGGGCCCGCTAGTTAACCTACATCGTCTAAGGGCCCGCTAGTTAATCCTAGATAGTCCAAGTGCCCGCTAGTTAACCTACATAGTCTAAGTGCCCGCTAGTTAAACTGGATAGATAAAGTGCCCGCTAGGGAACCTATCTGGTCCAAGAACCGACTAGGAAACGTACATAGTCCAAGTGCCCGCTAGGTAACCAATATAGTCCAAATGCCCACTAGGGGCCCTAATAGTCCAAATGCCCGCTAGTTAACCTAGATAGTCCAAGTGTTCGCTAGTTAACCTAGATAGTCCAAGTGCCCGCTAGTTAACCTAGATAGATAAAGTGCCCGCTAGGGAACCTATCTAGTCCAAGAACCGGCTAGGAAACGTACATAGTCCAAGTGCCCGCTAGGTAACATACATAGTCCAAGTGCCCGCTAGGTAACGTAGATATTCCAAGTGCCCGCTAGGGAAAGTCATAGTCCAAGAGCCCACTAGGAAACCTAGATAGTCCAAGGGCCCGCTAGGTAACCTACATTGTTCTAGTGCCCCCTAGTTAACCTACATTCTCCAAGTGCCTGATAGGGAACCTACATACTCCAAGTGCCCGCTAGGTAACCTACATAATCCAAATGCCCGATAGTTAACTTACATAGTCCAAGTGCCCGATAGGGAACCTACATAATCCAATTGCCCGCTAGGGAACCTACATACTCCAAGTGCCCGCTAGGTAACCTACATAGTCCAAATGCCCGCTAGTTAACCTACATAGTCCAAGTGCGCGATAGGGAACCTATATAATCCAAGTGCCCGCTAGGGAACCTACATAGTCCAAGTGCCCGCTAGGTAACCTACATAGTCCAAATGCCCACTAGTTAACCTACATAGTCCAAGTGCAATATAGGGAACCTACATAATCCAAGTGCCCGCTTGGGAACCTACATAGTCCAAGTGCTCGTTAGATAACCTACATAGTCCATGGGTCCGCTGGTTAACCTACATATTCCAAGTGCCCGCTAGTTAACCCACATAATCTAAGTGCCCGTTAGCTAACCTAGATAGTCCAAGGGCCCGCTAGTTGACCTACTTAGTCCAAGTGCCCGCTAGGTAACCTAGACAGTCCAAGTGCCCGCTAGTTAACCTACATAGTCCAAGTGCCCGATAGGGAACCTAGATAGTCCAAGGGTCCTTTAGTTAACTTACATAGTCCAAGTGCCCGTTAGTTAACCTAGATAGTCAAAGTGCCTGCTAGGTAACCTAGATATCCCAAGTGCCCACTAGGTAACCTACAAAGCACAAGTTCCCGCTAGGTAACCTAAATTGTCCAAATGCCCGCTAGGGAATCTACATAGTCCAAGTGCCCGCTAGTTAACCTAGATAGTCCAAGTGCCTGCTAGTAAACCTACATATTCCATGGGCCCGCTAGTTAACCTACATAGTGCAACGGCCCGCTAGTTAACCTAGATCGCGCAAGTGTCCGCTAGTTAACCTACATAGTCCTAGTGCCCGCTAGGGATCCTTCATAATCCAAGTGCCCGCTAGGTAACCTAGATAGTCCAAGTGCCCGCAGGGATCCTTCATAATCCAAGTGCCTGCTAGGCAACCTAGATAGTCCAAGTTCCCGCTAGGTAACCTAGATAGTCCAAGTGCCCGTTAACTAACCTAGATAGTCCATGTTCCCCCTAAGCAACCTACATAGTCCAAGTGCCCGTTAGTTAACCTAGAATTCCAAGAGCCCGCTATTTAACCTAGACTGTCCAAGTGCCCGCTAGGTTACCTGCATAGTCCAAGTGCCCGTTCGTTAACATAGATAGTCCAAGTGCCCGCTAGGGAACCTATATAGTCCAAGTGCTGTCTAGGTAACCTAGAAAGTCCAAGGGCCCGCTAGTTAACCTACATAGACCAAGGGCTCGCTTGTTAACTTTGATAGTCCAAGTGCCCCTTAGTTAACCTAGACCATTCAAGTGCCCGCTAGTTAACCTAGATCGTCCAAGTACTGGCTAGTTAACCTACATAGTCAAGGGCCCACTAGTTAACCTAGATTGTCCAAGTGTCCTCTATTTAACCTACATAGTCCAAGTGCCTGCTAGGTAACCTACATAGTGTAAGTGTGTGCTAGGTAAACTACATAGTCCAAGTGCCTGCTAGGTAACCTAGACAATCCAAGGGCCTGCTAGTTAACCTACATAGTCCAAGTGCCCGCTAGGTAACCTACATAGTGCAAGTGTCCGCTAGTTAACCTACATAGTCCAAGCGCCCGCTAGTTAACCTAGATTGTCCAAGTGCACACTAGTTAACCTACATAGTCCAAGGGCCCGCTAGTTAACCTAGACAGTCCAAGTGCCCGCTAGTTAACCCACATAGTCCAAGTGCCCGCTAGGTAACCTAGACAGTTCAAGTGACCACTAGGTTACTTACATAGTCCAAGTGCCTGTTCGTTAACCTACATAGTCCAAGTGCCCGCTATTTAACCTAGATCGTCCAAGTGCACGCTAGTTAACCTAGATAGTCCACGTGCCCGCTAGTTAACCTAGATAGACCAAGTGCCCGCTAGGGAACCTACCTCGTCTAAGTGCCCGCTAGGGAACCTATATAGTCCAAGTGCTATCTAGGTAACCTAGATAGTCCAAGGGCCCGCTAGATAACCTACATCGTCCAAGGGCCCGCAAGTTAACCTAGATAGTCCAAGTGCCCGCTAGTTAACCTACATAATCCAAGTGCCCGCTAGGTAACCTAGACAGTTCAAGTGACCACTAGGTTACTTACATAGTCCAAGTGCCTGTTCGTTAACATACATAGTCCATGTGCCCGCTAGTTAACCTAGATCCTCCAAGTGCACGCTAGTTAACATACATAGTCCAAGGGCCCGCTAGTTAACCTACATAGTCCAAGGGCCCGCTAGTTAACCTACATCGTCCAAGGGTCTGCAAGTTAACCTAGATAGTCCTAGTGCCCGTTAGTTAACCTACATAGTCCAAGTGCCCGCTAGGTAACCTAGAGAGTTCAAGTGACCACTAGGTTACTTACATAGTCCAAGTGCCTGTTCGTTAACCTACATAGTCCAAGTGCCCGCTAGGTAACCTATATAGTCCAAATGCCCGCTAGGGACCCTAATAGTCCAAGTGCCCGCTAGTTATGCTAGATAGTCCAAGTGCTCGCTAGTTAACCTTGATAGTCCACGTGCCCGCTAGATAACCTAGATAGACCAAGTGCCTGCTAGGGAACCTACCTAGTCCAAGTGCCCGCTAGGGAACCTATATAGTCCAAGTGCTATCTACGTAACCTAGATAGTCCAAGGGCCCGCTAGATAACCTACATCATCCAAGGGCCTGCAAGTTAACCTAGATAGTCCAAGTGCCTGCTAGTTAACCTACATAGTCCAAGTGCCCGCTAGGTAACCTAGACAGTTCAAGTGACCACTAGGTTACTTACATAGTCCAAGTGCCTGTTCGTTAACCTACATAGTCCAAGTGCCCGCTAGTTAACCTAGATCGTCCAAGTGCACGCTAGTTAGCCTACATAGTCCAAGGGCCCGCTAGTTAACCTACATAGTTCAAGGGCCCGCTAGTTAACCTACATCGTCCAAGGGCCTGCAAGTTAACCTAGATAGTCCGAGTGCCCGCTAGGTAACCTAGACAGTTCAAGCGACCACTAGGTTACTTACATAGTCCAAGTGCCTGTTCGTTAACATACATAGTCCAAGTGCCCGCTAGGTAACCTATATAGTCTAAATGCCCGCTAGGGACCCTAATTGTCCAAGTGCCCGCTGGTTATCCTATATAATCCATGTGCTCGCTAGTTAACCTAGATACTCCAAGTGTCCGCTAGTTAACCTAGATAGACCAAGTGCCCGCTAGGGAACCTACCTAGTCCAAGTGCCCGATAGGGAACTTACATAGTCCAAGGCCTGCTAGGGAACCTACATAGTCCAAGTGCCTGTTAGTTAACCTAGATAGTACAAGTGCCCGCTAGGTAACCTAGATCGTCCAAGTGCACGCTAGTTAACCTACATAGTCCAAGGGCCCGCTAGTTAACCTACATAGTCCAAGGGCCCGCTAGTTAACCTACATCATCCAAGGGTCTGCAAGTTAACCTAGATAGTCCAAGTGCCCGTTAGTTAACCTACATAGTCCAAGTGCCCGCTAGGTAACCTAGACAGTTCAAGTGACCACTAGGTTACTTACATAGTCCAAGTGCCTGTTCGTTAACCTACATAGACCAAGTGCCCGCTAGGTAACCTATGTAGTCCAAATGCCCGCTAGGGACCCTAATAGTCCAAGTGCCCGCTAGTTATCCTAGATAGTCCAAGTGCTCGCTAGTTAACCTTGATAGTCCACGTGCCCGCTAGTTAACCTAGATAGACCAAGTGCCCGCTAGGGAACCTACCTAATCCAAGTGCCCTCTAGGGAACCTATATAGTCCAAGTGCTATCTAGGTAACCTAGATAGTCCAAGGGCCCGCTAGATAACCTACATCGTCCAAGGGCCCGCAAGTTAACCTAGATTGTCCAAGTGCCAGCTAGTTAACCTACATAGTCCAAGTGCCCGCTAGGTAACCTAGACAGTTCAAGTGACCACTAGGTTACTTACATAGTCCAAGTGCCTGTTCGTTAACCTACATAGTCCAAGTGCCCGCTAGTTAACCTAGATCGTCCAAGTGCACGCTAGTTAACCTACATAGTCCAAGGGCCCGCTAGTTAACCTACATAGTTCAAGGGCCCGCTAGTTAACGTACATCGTCCAAGGGCCTGCAAGTTAACCTAGATAGTCCGAGTGCCCGCTAGGTAACCTAGACAGTTCAAGCGACCACTAGGTTACTTACATAGTCCAAGTGCCTGTTCGTTAACCTACATAGTCCAAGTGCCCGCTAGGTAACCTATATAGTCCAAATGCCCGCTGGGGCCCTAATAGTCCAAGTGCCCGCTAGTTATCCTAGATAATCCAAGTGCTCGCTAGTTAACCTAGATAGTCCAAGTGTCCGCTAGTTAGCCTAGATAGACCAAGTGCCCGCTAGGGAACCTACCTAGTCCAAGTGCCCGATAGGGAACTTACATAGTCCAAGGCTTGCTAGGGAACCTACATAGTCCAAGTGCCTGTTAGTTAACCTAGATAGTACAAGTGCTCGCTAGGTAACCTAGATCGTCCAAGTGCACGCTAGTTAACCTACATAGTCCAAGGGCCCGCTAGTTAACCTACATAGTCCAAGGGCCCGCTAGTTAACCTACATCATCCAAGGGTCTGCAAGTTAACCTAGATAGTCCAAGTGCCCGTTAGTTAACCTACATAGTCCAAGGGCCCGCTAGGTAACCTAGACAGTTCAAGTGACCACTAGGTTACTTACATAGTCCAAGTGCCTGTTCGTTAACCTACATAGACCAAGTGCCCGCTAGGTAACCTATGTAGTCCAAATGCCCGCTAGGGACCCTAATAGTCCAAGTGCCCGCTAGTTATCCTAGATAGTCCAAGTGCTCACTAGTTAACCTTGATAGTCCACGTGCCCGCTAGTTAACCTAGATAGACCAAGTGCCCGCTAGGGAACCTACCTAATCCAAGTGCCCTCTAGGGAACCTATATAGTCCAAGTGCTATCTAGGTAACCTAGATAGTCCAAGGGCCCGCTAGATAACCTACATCGTCCAAGGGCCCGCAAGTTAACCTAGATTGTCCAAGTGCCCGCTAGTTAACCTACATAGTCCAAGTGCCCGCTAGGTAACCTAGACAGTTCAAGTGACCACTAGGTTACTTACATAGTCCAAGTGCCTGTTCGTTAACCTACATAGTCCAAGTGCCCGCTAGTTAACCTAGATCGTCCAAGTGCACGCTAGTTAACCTACATAGTCCAAGGGCCCGCTAGTTAACCTACATAGTTCAAGGGCCCGCTAGTTAACCTACATCGTCCAAGGGCCTGCAAGTTAACCTAGATAGTCCGACTGCCCGCTAGGTAACCTAGACAGTTCAAGCGACCACTAGGTTACTTACATAGTCCAAGTGCCTGTTCGTTAACCTACATAGTCCAAGTGCCCGCTAGGTAACCTATATAGTCCAAATGCCCGCTAGGGACCCTAATAGTCCAAGTGCCCGCTAGTTATCCTAGATAATCCAAGTGCTCGCTAGTTAACCTAGATAGTCCAAGTGTCCGCTAGTTAGCCTAGATAGACCAAGTGCCCGCTAGGGAACCTACCTAGTCCAAGTGCCCGATAGGGAACTTACATAGTCCAAGGCCTGCTAGGGAACCTACATAGTCCAAGTGCCTGTTAGTTAACCTAGATAGTACAAGTGCCCGCTAGTTAACCTAGATAGTCCAAGTGCCTGCTAGTATACCTACATAATCCATGGGCCCGCTAGTTAACCTACATAGTGCAAGGGCCCGCTAGTTAACCTACATCGTCTAAGGGCCCGCTAGTTAACCTAGATAGTCCAAGTGCCCGCTAGTTAACCTACATAGTCTAAGTGCCCGCTAGGTAACCTAGACAGTTCAAGTGACCAATAGGTTACCTACATAGTCCAAGTGCCCGTTCGTTAACCTACATAGTCCAAGTACCCGCTAGGTACCCAATATAGTCCAAATGCCCGCTAGGGGCCCTAATAGTCCAAATGCCCGCTAGTTAACCTAGATAGTCCAATGCTCGCCAGTTAACCTAGATAATCCAAGTGCCCGCTAGTTAACCTAGATAGATAAAGTGCCCGCTAGGGAACCTATCTAGTCCAAGAACCGGCTTGGAAACGTACATAGTCCAAGTGCCCGCTAGGTAACATACATAGTCCAAGTGCCCGCTAGGTAACGTAGATATTCCAAGTGCCCACTAGGGAAGTACATAGTACAAGTGCCCTCTAGGAAACCTAGATAGTCCAAGGGCCCGCTAGGTAACTTACATTGTTCTAGTGCCCCCTAGTTAACCTACATTCTCCAAGTGCCCGATAGGGAACCTACATAGTCCAAGTGCCCGCTAGGTAACCTACATAGTCCAAATGCCCGCTAGTTAACCTACATAGTACAAGTGCCCGATAAGGAACCTACATAATCCAATTGCCCGCTAGGGAACCTACATACTCCAAGTGCCCGCTAGGTAACCTACATAGTCCAAATGCCGGCTAGTTAACCTACATAGTCCAAGTGCCCGATCGGGAGCCTATATAATCCAAGTGCCGGCTAGGGAACCTACATAGTCCAAGTGCCCGCTAGGTAACCTACATAGTCCAAATGCCCACTAGTTAACCTACATAGTCCAAGTGCAATATAGGGAACCTACATAATCCAAGTGCCCGCTAGGGAACCTACATAGTCCAAGTGCTCGTTAGGTAACCTACATAGTCCATTGGCCCACTGGTTAACCTACATATTCCAAGTGCCCGCTAGTAAACCCACATAATCTAAGTGCCCGTTAGCTAACCTAGATAGTCCAAGGGCCCGCTAGTTGACCTACATATTCCATGTGCCCGCTAGGTAACCTAGACAGTCCAAGTGCCCGATAGGGAACCTAGATAGTCCAAGTGTCCTCTAGTTAACTTACATAGTCCAAGTGTCCGTTAGTTAACCTAGATAGTCAAAGTGCCTGCTAGGTAACCTAGATATTCCAAGTGCCCACTAGGTAACCTACATAGTACAAGTTCCCGCTAGGTAACCTAAATAGTCCAAATGCCCGCTAGGGAATCTACATAGTCCAAGTGCCCGCTAGTTAACCTAGATAGTCCAAGTGCCTGCTAGTAAACCTACATAATCCATGGGCCCGCTAGTTAACCTACATAGTGCAACGGCCCGCTACTTAACCTAGATCGCGCAAGTGTCCGCTAGTTAACCTACATAGTCTTAGTGCCCGTTAGGGATCCTTCATAATCCAAGTACCCGCTAGGTAACCTAGATAGTCCAAGTGCCCGCTAGTAAACCTAGATAGTCCTAGTGCCCGTTAGTTAACCTAGATATTCCAAGTGCCCACTAGGGGACGTACATAGTCCAAGTGCCCGCTAGGTAACCTAGATAGTCCAAGTGCCCGCAGGGATCCTTCATAATCCAAGTCCCTGCTAGGCAACCTAGATAGTCCAAGTTCCCGCTAGGTAACCTAGATAGTCCAAGTGCCCGTTAACTAACCTAGATAGTCCATGTTCCCCCTAGGCAACCTACATAGTCCAAGTGCCCGTTAGTTAACCTAGAATTCCAAGAGCCCGCTATTTAACCTAGACTGTCCTAGTGCCCGCTAGGTTACCTGCATAGTCCAAGTGCCCGTTCGTTAACATAGATAGTCCAAGTGCCCGCTAGGGAACCTATATAGTCCAAGTGCTATCTAGGTAACCTAGAAAGTCCAAGGGCCCGCTAGTTAACCTACATAGACCAAGGGCTCGCTTGTTAACTTTGATAGTCCAAGTGCCCCTTAGTTAACCTAGATCGTTCAAGTGCCCGCTAGTTAACCTAGATCGTCCAAGTACTGGCTAGTTAACCTACATAGTCAAGGGCCCACTAGTTAACCTAGATTGTCCAAGTGTCCTCTATTTAACCTACATAGTCCAAGTGCCCGCTAGGTAACCTACATAGTGTAAGTGTGTGCTAGGTAAACTACATAGTCCAAGTGCCCGCTAGTTAACATAGATAGTCCAAGTGCCCTCTAGGGAAGGTACATATTCCAAGTGCCCGCTAGGTAACCTAGAGAGTGCAAGTACCCGCTAGTTAACCAAAATAGTCCAAGTGCCTGCTAGGTAACCTAGACAATCCAAGGGCCTGCTAGTTAACCTACATAGTCCAAGTGCCCGCTAGGTAACCTACATAGTGCAAGTGTCCGCTAGTTAACCTACATAGTCCAAGCGCCCGCTAGTTACCATACATAGTCCAAGTACCCGCTAGTTAACTTACATAGTTCAAGTGTCCGTAGGGAACATACATAGTCCAAGTGCCCGCTAGGGAACCTACGTAGTCCAAGTACCCGCTAGTTAACCTAGATTGTCCAAGTGCACGCTAGTTAACCTACATAGTCCAAGGGCCCGCTAGTTAACCTAGATAGTCCAAGTGCCCGCTAGTTAACCCACATAGTCCAAGTGCCCGCTAGGTAACCTAGACAGTTCAAGTGACCACTAGGTTACTTACATAGTCCAAGTGCCCGCTATTTAACCTAGATCGTCCAAGTGCCCGCTATTTAACCTAGATCGTCCAAGTGCACGCTAGTTAACCTAGATAGTCCACGTGCCCGCTAGTTAACCTAGATAGACCAAGTGCCCGCTAGGGAACCTACCTCGTCTAAGTGCCCGCTAGGGAACCTATATAGTCCAAGTGCTATCTAGGTAACCTAGATAGTCCAAGGGCCCGCTAGATAACCTACATCGTCCAAGGGCCCGCAAGTTAACCTAGATAGTCCAAGTGCCCGCTAGTTAACCTACATAATCCAAGTGCCCGCTAGGTAACCTAGACAGTTCAAGTGACCACTGGGTTACTTACATAGTCCAAGTGCCTGTTCGTTAACCTACATAGTCCAAGTGCCCGCTAGTTAACCTAGATCGTCCAAGTGCACGCTAGTTAACCTACATAATCCAAGGGCCCGCTAGTTAACCTACATAGTCCAAGGGCCCGCTAGTTAACCTACATCGTCCAAGGGTCTGCAAGTTAACCTAGATAGTCCTAGTGCCCGTTAGTTAACCTACATAGTCCAAGTGCCCGCTAGGTAACCTAGACAGTTCAAGTGACCACTAGGTTACTTACATAGTCCAAGTGCCTGTTCGTTAACCTACATAGTCCAAGTGCCCGCTAGGTAACCTATATAGTCCAAATGCCCGCTAGGGACCCTAATAGACCAAGTGCCCGCTAGTTATGCTAGATAGTCCAAGTGCTCGCTAGTTAACCTTGATAGTCCACGTGCCCGCTAGATAACCTAGATAGACCAAGTGCCCGCTAGGGAACCTACCTAGTCCAAGTGCCCGCTAGGGAACCTATATAGTCCAAGTGCTATCTAGGTAACCTAGATAGTCCAAGGGCCCGCTAGATAACCTACATCATCCAAGGGCCTGCAAGTTAACCTAGATAGTCCAAGTGCCCGCTAGTTAACCTACATAGTCCAAGTGCCCGCTAGGTAACCTAGACAGTTCAAGTGACCACTAGGTTACTTACAAAGTCCAAGTGCCTGTTCGTTAACCTACATAGTCCAAGTGCCCGCTAGTTAACCTAGATCGTCCAAGTGCACGCTAGTTAGCCTACATAGTCAAAGGGCCCTCTAGTTAACCTACATAGTTCAAGGGCCCGCTAGTTAACCTACATCGTCCAAGGGCCTGCAAGTTAACCTAGATAGTCCGAGTGCCCGCTAGGTAACCTAGACAGTTCAAGCGACCACTAGGTTACTTACATAGTTCAAGTGCCTGTTCGTTAACCTACATAGTCCAAGTGCCCGCTAGGTAACCTATATAGTCCAAATGCCCGCTAGGGACCCTAATAGTCCAAGTGCCCGCTAGTTATCCTAGATAATCCAAGTGCTCGCTAGTTAACCTAGATACTCCAAGTGTCCGCTAGTTAACGTAGATAGACCAAGTGCCCGCTAGGGAACCTACCTAGTCCAAGTGCCCGATAGGGAACTTACATAGTCCAAGGCCTGCTAGGGAACCTACATAGTCCAAGTGCCTGTTAGTTAACCTAGATAGTACAAGTGCCCGCTAGGTAACCTAGATCGTCCAAGTGCACGCTAGTTAACCTACATAGTCCAAGGGCCCGCTAGTTAACCTACATAGTCCAAGGGCCCGCTAATTAACCTACATCATCCAAGGGTCTGCAAGTTAACCTAGATAGTCCAAGTGCCCGTTAGTTAACCTACATAGTCCAAGTGCCCGCTAGGTAACCTAGACAGTTCAAGTGACCACTAGGTTACTTACATAGTCCAAGTGACTGTTCGTTAACCTACATAGTCCAAGTGCCCGCTAGGTAACCTATATAGTCCAAATGCCCGCTAGGGACCCTAGTAGTCCAAGTGCCCGCTAGTTATCCTAGATAGTCCAAGTGCTCGCTAGTTAACCTTGATAGCCCACGTGCTCGCTAGTTAACCTAGATAGACCAAGTGCCCACTAGGGAACCTACCTAGTCCAAGTGCCCCTAGGGAACCTATATAGTCCAAGTGCTATCTAGGTAACCTAGATAGTCCAAGGGCCCGCTAGATAACCTACATCGTCCAAGGGCCCGCTAGATAACCTACATCGTCCAAGGGCCCGCAAGTTAACCTAGATTGTCCAAGTGCCCGCTAGTTAACCTACATACTCCAAGTGCCCGCTAGGTAACCTAGACAGTTCAAGTGACCACTAGGTTACTTACATAGTCCAAGTGCCTGTTCGTTAACCTACATAGTCCAAGTGCCCGCTAGTTAACCTAGATCGTCCAAGTGCACTCTAGTTAACCTACATAGTCCAAGGGCCCGCTAGTTAACCTACATAGTTCAAGGGCCCGCTAGTTAACCTACATCGTCCAAGGGCCTGCAAGTTAACCTAGATAGTCCGAGTGCCCGCTAGGTAACCTAGACAGTTCAAGCGACCACTAGGTTACTTACATAGTCCAAGTGCCTGTTCGTTAACCTACATAGTCCAAGTGCCCGCTAGGTAACCTATATTGTCCAAATGCCCGCTGGGGACACTAATAGTCCAAGTGCCCGCTAGTTATCCTAGATAATCCATGTGCTCGCTAGTTAACCTAGATACTCCAAGTGTCCGCTAGTTAACCTAGATAGACCAAGTGCCCGCTAGGGAACCTACCTAGTCCAAGTGCCTTATAGGGAACTTACATAGTCCAAGGCCTGCTAGGGAACCTACATAGTCCAAGTGCCTGTTAGTTAACCTAGATAGTACAAGTGCCCGCTAGTTAACCTAGATAGTCCAAGTGCCTGCTAGTATACCTACATAATCCATGGGCCCGCTAGTTAACCTACATAGTGCAAGGGCCCGCTAGTTAACCTACATCGTCTAAGGGCCCGCTAGTTAACCTAGATAGTCCAAGTGCCCGCTAGTTAACCTACATAGTCTAAGTGCCCGCTAGGTAACCTAGACAGTTCAAGTGACCAATAGGTTACCTACATAGTCCAAGTGCCCGTTCGTTAGCCTACATAGTCCAAGTACCCGCTAGGTACCCAATATAGTCCAAATGCCAGCTAGGGGCCCTAATAGTCCAAATGCCCGCTAGTTAACCTAGATAATCCAAGTGCCCGCTAGTTAACCTAGATAGATAAAGTGCCCGCAAGGGAACCTATCTAGTCCAAGAACCGGCTAGGAAACGTACATAGTCCAAGTGCCCGCTAGGTAACATACATAGTCCAAGTGCCCGCTAGGTAACGTAGATATTCCAAGTGCCTGCTAGGGAAAGTACATAGTCCAAGTGCCCGCTAGGAAACCTAGATAGTCCAAGGGCCCGCTAGGTAACCTACATTGTTCTAGTGCCCCCTAGTTAACCTACATTCTCCAAGTGCCCGATAGGGAACCTACATAGTCCAAGTGCCCGCTAGGTAACCTACATAGTCCAAATGCCCGCTAGTTAACCTACATAGTACAAGTGCCCGATAAGTCACCTACATAATCCAATTGCCCGCTAGGGAACCTACATACTCCAAGTGCCCGCTAGGTAACCTACATAGTCCAAATGCCCGCTAGTTAACCTACATAGTCCAAGTGCCCGATCGGGAACCTATATAATCCAAGTGCCTGCTAGGGAACCTACATAGTCCAAGTGCCCACTAGGTAACCTACATAGTCCAAATGCCCACTAGTTAACCTACATAGTCCAAGTGCAATATAGGGAACCTACATAATCCAAGTGCCCGCTAGGGAACCTACATAGTCCAAGTGCTCGTTAGGTAACCTACATAGTCCATTGGCCCGCTGGTTAACCTACATATTCCAAGTGCCCGCTAGTAAACCCACATAATCTAAGTGCCCGTTAGCTAACCTAGATAGTCCAAGGGCCCGCTAGTTGACCTACATAGTCCAAGTGCCCGCTAGGTAACCTAGACAGTCCAAGTGCCCGCTAGTTAACCTACATAGTCCAAGTGCCCGATAGGGAACCTAGATAATCCAAGTGTCCTCTAGTTAACTTACATAGTCCAAGTGCCCGTTAGTTAACCTAGATAGTCAAAGTGCCTGCTAGGTAACCTAGATATTCCAAGTGCACACTAGGTAACCTACATAGTACAAGTTCCCGCTAGGTAACCTAAATAGTCCAAATGCCCGCTAGGGAATCTACATAGTCCAAGTGCCCGCTAGTTAACCTAGATAGTCCAAGTGCCTGCTAGTAAACCTACATAATCCATGGGCCCGCTAGTTAACCTACATAGTGCAAGGGCCCGCTAGTTAACCTAGATCGTGCAAATGTCCGCTAGTTAACCTACATAGTCCTAGTGCCTGTTAGGGATACTTCATAATCCAAGTGCCCGCAAGGTAACCTAGATAATATAAGTGCCCGCTAGTTAACCTAGATAGTCCTAGTGCCCGTTAGTTAACCTAGATATTCCAAGTGCCCACTAGGGGACGTACATAGTCCAAGTGCCCGCTAGGTAACCTAGATAGTCCAAGTGCCCGCAGGGATCCTTCATAATCCAAGTGCCTGCTAGGCAACCTAGATAGTCCAAGTTCCCGCTAGGTAACCTAGATAGTCCAAGTGTCCGTAAACTAACCTAGATAGTCCAAGTCCCCGCTAGGCATCCTACATAGTCCAAGTGCCCGTTCGTTAACATAGATAGTCCAAGTGCCCGCTAGGGAAACTATATAGTCCAAGTGCTATCTAGGTAACCTAGATAGTCCAAGGGCCCGCTAGTTGACCTACATAGACCAAGGGCTCGCTTGTTAACTTTGATAGTCCAAGTGCCCCTTAGTTAACCTAGATCGTTCAAGTGCCCGCTAGTTAACCTAAATCGTCCAAGTACTGGCTAGTTAACCTACATAGTCAAGGGCCCACTAGTTAACCTAGATTGTCCAAGTGTCCTCTAGTTAACCTACATAGTCCAAGTGCCCGGTAGGTAACCTACATAGTGTAAGTGTTGGCTAGGTAAACTACATAGTCCAAGTGCCCGCTAGGTAACATAGATAGTCCAAGTGCCCTCTAGGGAAGGTACATATTCCAAGTGCCCGCTAGGTAACCTAGAGGGTGCAAGTGCCCGCTAGTTAACCTACATAGTCCAAGTGCCTGCTAGGTAACCTAGACAGTCCAAGGGCCTGCTAGTTAACCTACATAGTCCAAGTGCCCGCTAGGTAACCTACATAGTGCAAGTGTCCGCTAGTTAACCTACATAGTCCAAGCACCCGCTAGTTAACATACATAGTCCAAGTGCCCGCTAGGTAACCTACATAGTCCAAGTGCCCGCTAGGTAACCTAGACAGTTCAAGTGACCACTAGGTTACTTACATAGTCCAAGTGCCTGTTCATTAACCTACATAGTCCAAGTGCCCGCTAGTTAACCTACATCGTCCAAGTGCACGCTAGTTAACCTACATAGTCCAGGGCCCGCTAGTTAACCTACATAGTCCAAGGGCCCGCTAGTTAACCTACATCGTCCAAGGGTCTGCAAGTTAACATAGATAGTCCAAGTGCCGCTAGTTAACCTACATAGTCCAAGTGCCCCCTAGGTAACCTAGACAGTTCAAGTGACCACTAGGTTACTTACATAGTCCAAGTGCCTGTTCGTTAACCTACATAGTCCAAGTGCCCGCTAGTTAACCTAGATCGTCCAAGTGCACGCTAGTTAACCTACATAGTCCAAGGACCCGCTAGTTAAGCTACATAGTCCAAGGGCCCGCTAGTTAACCTACATCGTCCAAGGGCCTGCAAGTTAACCTAGATAGGCCGAGTGCCCGCTAGGTAACCTAGACAGTTCAAGCGACCACTAGGTTACTTACATAGTCCAAGTGCCTGTTCGTTAACCTACATAGTCCACGTGCCTGCTAGGTAACCTATATAGTCCAAATGCCCGCTAGGGACACTAATAGTCCAAGTGCCCGCTAGTTATCCTAGATAATCCAAGTGCTCGCTAGTTAAGCTAGATAGACCAAGTGCCCGCTAGGGAACCTAACTAGTCCAAGTGCCCGATAGGGAACTTACATAGTCTAAGGCCTGCTAGGGAACCTACATAGTCCCAGTGCCTGTTAGTTCACCTAGATAGTACAAGTGCCCGCTAGGTAACCTAGATAGTCCAACAGCCCGCTAGATAACCTACATACTCCAAGAACCCACTAGGCAACATAGATATTTCAAGTGCCAGCAAGGTAACCTAGATAGTCCAAGTGCCCGCTAGGTAACCTACAAAGTCTATGTGCCCGCTAGGTTATCTATATAGTCCAAGTGCCCGTTAGGTAACCTTGATAGTCCAATTACCCGTTAGCTAACCTAGATAGTCCAAGTGTCCGCTAGTTAACCTACATAGTCCAAGTGCCCGATAGGGAACCTAGATAATCCAAGTGCCCGCTAGTTCACCTAGATCGTCCAAGTGCCCGCTAGTTAACCTACATAGTCAATGGGCCCGCTAGTTAACCTACATAGTGCAAGAGCCCGCTAGTCAACCTAGATCGTGTAAGTGTCCACTAGCTAACCTACATAGTCCACGTGCCAGTTAGCTAGCCTAGATAGTCCAAGGGCCCGCTAGTTGACCTTCATAGTCCAAGTGCCCGCTGGGTTACCTAGATAATCCAAGTGCCCGCTAGGGAACCTTCATAGTCTAAGTGCCTGCTAGGTAACCTAGATAGTCCAAGTGCCCGTTAGTTAACCTACATAGTCCAAGTGCCCACTAGAGGACATACTTAGTCAGTGTGCCCGTTAGCTAACCTAGATAGTCCAAGTGCCCGCTAGTTAACCTAGATAGTCCAAGTGCCCTCTAGTTAACCTAGACGTCCAAGTGCCCACTAGTTAACCTACGTAGTCCAAAGGCCCGCTAGTTAACCTACAGAGTCCAAGGTCCGCTAGTTAACCTAGATAGTCCATGTGCTCGCTAGTTAACCTACATAGCACAAGGGCCCACTAGTTGACCTAGATAGTCCTAGTGCCCGCTAGTTAACCTAGAGAGTCCAAGTGCCCTCTAGTTAACCTAGATCGTCCAAGGGCCCACTAGTTAACCTACATAGTCCAAAGGCCCGCTAGTTAACCTACAGAGTCCAAGGTCCGCTAGTTAACCTAGATAGTCCAAGTGCTCGCTAGTTAACCTACATAGTACAAGGGCCCACTAGTTGACCCAGATACTCCAAGTGCCCGCTAGTTAACCTAGATAGTCCAAGTGCCCGCTAGGTAACCTAAGTAGTCCAAATGCCCGATATGGATCCTACATAGTCCAAGTGCCCTCTAGGTAACCTACATTGTCCAAGTGCCCGTTCGTTTACCTAGATAGTCCAAGTGTCCGCTTGGTAACCTATACTGCCCAAGTGCCCGCCAGGTTACCTATATAGTCCAAGTGCCCGTTCTTAACCTAGATAGTCCAAGTGCCCGCTAGGAAACCTACATAGTCCAAGGGCCCGCTAGGTAACCTAGATAGTCCAAGTGCCCGCTAGATAACCTAGAGTCCAAGTGCTCGCTAGTTAACCTACATAGTCCAAGTGCCCGCTATGTAACCTAGATAGTAAAAATGCCCGTTAGGTAACCTAGATAGTCCAAGTGCCCGCTAGGTAACTTACATTGTCCAAGTTCCCGCTAGGTAACTTAGATAGTCCAAGAGCCCGTTCGTTAACCTAGAAGTCAAAGTGCCCGCTAGGTAACCTAGACAGTCCAAGTGCCCGCTAGGTTACCTGCATATTCCAAGTGCCCGTTCGTTAACCTAGATAGTCCAAGTGCCCACTAGGTAACCTACATAGTCCAAGTGCCCGCTAGGTAACCTATATAGTCCAAGTGCCCGCTAGGTAACCTAGATAGTCCAAGGTCCCGCTAGTTAACCTACATAGTGCAAGGGCTCACTTGTTCACTTTGATAGTCCAAGTGCCCGCTAGTTAACCTTGATAGTCCAAGTGCCCACTAGTTAACCTAGATTGTCCAAGTGCCCGCTAGTTAACCTACATAGTCCAAGGGCCCACTAGTTAACCTAGATAGTCCAAGTGTCCTCTAGTTAACCTACATAGTCTAAGTGCCTGCTAGTTAACCTATATACCAAGTGCCCGCTATGTAAGCTAGATATTCCAAGGGCACGCTAGTTAACCTATATCGTCCAAGTGCCCGCTAGGCAACCTAGATAGTCCAAGTGCCCGCTAAGGAACCTACATAGTCCAAGTGCACGGTAGTTAACCTAGATAGTCCAAGGGCCCCCTAGTTAGCCTACATAGTCCAAGTTCCCGCTAGGTAACCTAGATAGTCCAAGTGCCCGTTCGGTAACCTAGATAGTCCAAGTGCCCTTTAGGGAACCTAGATATTCCAAGGGCCCGCTAGTAAACCTACATAGTCCTTGGGCCCGCTAGTTAACCTTCATAATCTAAGTGCCCGTTAGCTAACCTAGATAGTCCAAACGCCCGCTAGTTGACCTACATAGTCCAAGTGCCAGCTAGGTAACCTAGTTAGTCCAAGTGCCTGCTTGGTAACCTACATAGTGCAAATGTCCGCTAGTTAACCTACATATTCCATGTGCCCGCTAGGTAACCTAGATACTGCAAGTGCCCGCTAGTTTACCTAGAATAGTTCAAGTACCCGCTAGGTAAGCTAGATCATCCAAGAGCCCCCTAGTTACCCTACATAGTCCAAGTGCCCGCTAGTTAACAAACATAATATAAGTGCCCGTTGGCTAACCTAGATAGTCCAAGGGCCCGCTAGTTAACCTACATAGTCCAAGGGCCCGCTAGTTAACCTACATGGTCCAAGGGCCCGCTAGTTAACCTAGATAGTCCAAGTGCCCGTTCGTTAACCTACATAGTCCAAGTGCCCGCTAGGTAACCAATATAGTCCAAATGCCCGCTAGGGGCCCTAATAGTCCAAATGCCTGCTAGTTAACCTAGATAGTCCAAGTGCTCGCTAGTTAACCTAGATAGTCCAAGTGCCCGCTAGTTAACATAGATAGATAAAGTGCCCGCTAGGGAACCTATATAGTCCAAGTATCCGCTAGGATACGTACACAGTCCAAGTGCCCGCTAGGTAACGTACATAGTCCAAGTGCCCGCTAGGTTACGTAGAGAGTCCAAGTGCCCGCTAGGGAACGTACATACTCCAAGTGCCCGCTAGGTAACCTAGATAGTCCAAGTGCCCGCTAGTTAACCTACATTGTCCAAGTGCCTGCTAGGTTACCTAGATAATCCAATGCCAACTAGTTAACCTACATAGTCCAGGTTCCAACTAGGTAACCTAGATAGTCCAAGGGCCCCCTAGTTAACCTACATTCTCAAAGTGCCTGATAGGGAACCTACATAGTCCAAGTGCCTGCTAGGTAACATACATAGTCCAAATGCCCGCTAGTTAACCTACATAGTCCAAGTGACCCATAGGGAACCTACATAATCCAAGTGCCCGCTAGGGAACCTACATAGTCCATGTGCCCGTTAGGTAACCTAGATAGTCCAAATGCCAGCTAGGGAACCCACATAGTCCAAGTGCCCGCTAGGGAACTTCCATAGTCCAAGGGCCCGCTAGGGAATCTACAAAATCCAAGTGCCCGTTAGTTAACCTAGAAAGTCCAAGTGCCCGCATGGTAACCTAGATAGTCCAACAGCCCGGTAGGTAACCTACATACTCCAAGTACCCGCTAGGTAACGTAGATAGTTCAAGTGCCAGCTAGGTAACCTAGATAGTCCAAGTGCCCGCTAGGTAACCTACAAAGTCTAAGTGTCCGCTAGGTATTCTATATAGTCCAAATGACCGCAGGGAGCCTACATTGTCCAATGCCCGCTAGGTAACCTAGATAGTCTAAGGGCCCGCTAGGTATCCTACATAGTCCTAGTGCCCCCTAGTTAACCTACATTTTCCAAGTGCCCGAATTGGAAACTACATAGTCCACGTGCCCGCTAGGTAACCTACATAGTCCAAGTGCCCGCTAGGTAACCTACATTGTCCAAATGCCCTCTAGTTATTCTACATAGTCCAAGTGCCCGATAGGGAACCTACATAATCCAAATGCCCGCTAGAAAACATACATAGTCCAAGTGCCCGTTAGGTAACCTAGAAAGTCCAAATGCCCGCCAGGAAACCCACATAGTCCAAGTGCCCGCTAGGGAACTTACATAGTCCAAGGGCCCGCTAGGGAACCTACACAGTCCAAGTGCCCGTTAGTTAACCTAGATAGTCCAAGTGCCCGCTTGGTAACCTAGATAGTCCAACAGCCCGCTAGGTAACCTACATACTCCAAGAACGCACTAGGTAACGTGGATAGTTCAAGTGCGAGCTAGGTAACCTAGATAGTCCAATTGCCCGCTAGGTAACCTACAAAATCTAAGGGCCCGCTAGGTTATCTATGTAGTCCAAATGCCCGCTAGGGAATCTACATAGTCCAAGGGCCCGCTAGTTAACGTAGATAGTCCAAGTGCCGCTAGTTATTCTACATAGTTCAAGGGCCCACTAGTTAACCTACACAGTCCAAGTACCCGCTAAGAAACCTAGATAGTCCAAGTGCACGCTAGTTAACCTAGATAGTCCAAGTGCCCTCTAGTTAACCTAGATCGTCCAAGTGCCCGCTAAGAAACCTAGATAGTCCAAGTGCCCGTTACCTAACCTAGATAGTCCAATTGCCCGCTATGCAACATACATAGTCCAAGTGCCCGTTCGTTAACCTAGAAGTCCAAGTGCCCGCTAGGTAACCTAGACTCTCCAAGTGCCCGCTAGGTTGCCTACATAGTCCAAATGCCCGTTCGGTAACCTAGATAGTGCAAGTGCCCGGTAGTTAACCTACATAGTCCAAGTGCACGCTAGGTAACCTAGATAGTCCAAGGGCCCGCTAGTTAACCTACATAGTCCAAGTGCCCGGTAGTTAACTTACATAGTTCAAGTGTCCGTAGGGAACATACATAGTCCAAGTGCCCGCTAGGGAACCTACATAGTCCAAGTGCCCGCTAGTTAATCTACATAGTTCAACGCCCGCTAGTTAACCTACATAATCCAAGTACCCGCTAGTTAACCTAGATCGTCCAAGTGTCCGCTAATTAACCTACATAGTACAAGTGCCCGCTAGGGAAACTAGATAGTCTAAGTGCCCGCTCTGGAACCTACATAGTCCAAGTGACTGCTAGGGAACCTACATAGTCCATGTGCCCGTTCTGGAACATACATAGTCCAAGTGCCCGCTAGGGAATCTACATAGTCCAAGGGCCCGCTAGTTAACGTAGATAGTCCAAGTGCCGCTAATTAATCTACATAGTCCAAGGGCCCGCTAGTTAACCTACATAGTCCAAGTACCCGCTAGCTAACCTAGATCGTCCAAGTGCCCACTAGGTAACCTGCATAGTCCAAGGGCCCGCTAGTTAACCTACATAGTTCAAGGGCCCGCTAGTTAACCTACATAGTCCAAGGGCCCGCTAGTTAACCTAGATAGACCAAGTGCCCGCTAGTTAACCTACATAGTCCAAGTGCCCACTAGGTAACCAATATAGTCCAAATGCCCGCTAGGGGCCCTAATAGTCCATATGCCCGCTAGTTAACCTAGATAGTCCAAGTGTTCGCTAGTTAACCTAGATAGACCAAGTGCCCGCTAGGGAACCTATCTAGTCCAAATACCCGCTAGGAAACGTACATAGTCCAAGTGCCCGCTAGGTAACGTACATAGTCCAAGTGCCCGCTAGGTAACGTAGATAGTCCAAGTGCCCGTTTGGGATCGTACATAATCCAAGTGCCTGCTAGGTAACCGAGATAGTCCAAGTGCCCACTAGTTAACCTACATAGTCCAGGTTCCCCCTAGGTAACCTAGATAGTCCAAGGCCCGCTAGGTAACCTACATAGTCCTAGTGCCCCCTAGTTAACCTACATTCTCCAAGTGCCCGATAGGGAACCTACATAGTCCACGTGCTCGCTAGGTAATGTACATATTCCAAATGCCCTCTAGTTAATCTACATAGTCCAAGTGCCCGATAGGGAACCTACATAATCCAAGTGCTCGCTAGGGAACCTACATAGTCCAAGTGCCCGTTAGGTAACCTAGATAGTCCAAATGCCCGCCAGGAAACCCACATAGTCCAAGTGCCCGCTAGGGAACTTACATAGTCCAAGGGCCCGCTAGGGAATCTACACAGTCCAAGTGCCTGTTATTTAACCTAGATAGTCCAAGTGCCCGCTTGGTAAACTAGATAGTCCAACAGCCCGCTAGGTAACCTACATACTCTAAGAACCAGCTATAAGGTAGATAGTTCAAGTGCCAGCTAGGTAACCTAGATAGTCTAAGGGCCCGCTAGGTAACCTACATAGTCCTAGTGCCCCCTAGTTAACCTACATTCTCCAAGTGCCTGATAGGGAACCTACATAGAACAAATGCCCGCTAGGTAACCTACATAGTCCAAATGCCCGCAAGTTAATCTACATAGTCCAAGTGCCCGCTAGGGTCCTTACATAGTCCAAGGGCCCGCTAGGGAACCTACATAGTCCAAGTGCCCGTTAGTTAACCTAGATAGTCCCAGTGCCCGCTAGGTAACCTAGATAGTCCAACAGCCCGGTAGGTAACCTACATACTCCAAGTACCCGCTAGGTAACGTAGATAGCTCAAGTGCCAGCTAGGTAACCTAGATTGTCCAAGTGCCCGCTAGGTAACCTACAATGTCTAAGTGCCCGCTAGGTAATCTATATAGTCCAAATGTCCGCTAGGGAGCCTACATAGTCCAAATGCCCGCTAGGTAACCTAGATAGTCTAAGGGCCCGCTAGGTAACCTACATAGTCCTAGTGCCCCATAGTTAACCTACATTCTCCAAGTGCCCGATAGGGAACCTACATAGAACAAATGCCCGCTAGGTAACCTACATAGTCCAAATGCCCGCTAGTTAATCTACATAGTCCAAGTGCCCGATAGGGAACCTACATAATCCAAGTGCCTGCTAGGGAACCTACATAGTCCAAGTGCCCGTTAGGTAACCTAGATAGTACAAGCCCGCTAGGGAACCCACATAGTCCAAGTGCCCGATAGGGAACCTACATAATCCAAGTGCCCGCTAGGGAACCTACATAGTCCAAGTGCCCGTTAGGTAAGCTAGATAGTCCAAATGCCCGCTAGGGAACCCACATAGTCCAAGTGCCCGCCAGGGAACTTACATAGTCCATGGGCCCGCTAGGGAACCTACATAGTCCAAGTGCCCTTTAGTTAACCTAGATAGTCCCAGTGACCACTAGGTAACCTAGATAGTCCAACAGCCCGGTAGGTAACCTACATACTCCAAGTACTCGCTAGGTAACGTAGATAGTTCAAGTGCCAGCTAGGTAACCTAGATAGTCCAAGTGCCCGCTAGGTAACCTACAAAGTCTATGTTCCCGCTAGGTAAATTATATAGTCCAAATCACCGCTAGGGAGCCTACATAGTCCAAATGCTCGCTAGGTAACCTAGATAGTCTAAGGGCCCGCTTGGTAACCTACATAGTCCTAGTGCCCCCTGGTTAACCTACATTTTCCAAGTGCCCGATAGGGAACCTACATAGTCCAAGTGCCTGCTAGGTAACCTACATAGTCCAAGTGCCCTCTAGTTAACCTACATAGTCCAAGTGCCCGACAGGGAACCTACATAATCCAAGTGCCCGCTAGGGAACCTACATAGTCCAACTGCCCGTTAGGTAACCTAGATAGTCCAAATGCCCGCCAGGAAACCCACATAGTACAAGTGCCCGCTAGGGAACTTACATAGTCCAAGGGCCCGCTAGGGAACCTACACAGTCCAAGTGTCCGTTAGTTAACCTAGATAGTCCAAGTGCCCGCTTGGTAACCTAGATAGTCCAACAGCCCTCTAGGTAACCTACATACTCCAAGAGCCCGCTATAACGTAGATAGTTCAGGTGCCAGCTAGGTAACCTAGATAGTCCATGTGCCGCTAGGTAACCTACAAAGTCTAAGTGCCCGCTAGGTTATCTATATAGTCCAAATGCCCGCTAGGGAATCTACATAGTGCAAGGGCCCGCTAGTTAACGTAGATCGTCCAAGTGTCGCTAGTTAATCTACATAGTCCAAGGGCCCGATAGTTAACCTACATACTCCAAGTACCCGCTAAGAAACCTTCATAGTCCAAGTGCCCGCTAGTTAACCTAGATAGTCCAAGTGCCCTCTAGTTAACCTAGATCGTCCAAGTGCCCGCTAAGAAACCTAGATATTCCAAGTGCCCGTTACCTAACCTAGATAGTCCAATTGCCCGCTAGGTTACCTACATAGTCCAAATGCCCATTCGGTAACCTAGATAGTGCAAGTGCCCGGTTGTTAACCTACATAGTCCAAGTGCCCGGTAGTTAACTTACGTAGTTCAAGTGTCCGTAGGGAACATACAGAGTCCAAGTGCACACTAGGGAACCTACATAGTCCAAGAGCCCGCTAGTTAATCTACATAGTGCAAGGGCCCGCTAGTTAACCTACATAATCCAAGTACCCGCTAGTTAACCTAGATCGTCCAAGTGTCCGCTAATTAACCTACATAGTACAAGTGCCCGCTAGGGAACCTAGATAGTCTAAGTGCCCGCTCTGGAACCTACATAGTCCAAGTGACTGCTAGGGAACCTACATAGTCCAAGTGCCCGCTCTGGAACATACATAGTCCAAGTGCCCGCTAGGGAATCTACATACTCCAAGGCCCGCTAGTTAACGTAGATAATCCAAGTGCCGCTAGTTAATCTACATAGTCCAAGGGCCTGCTAGTTAACCTACATAGTCCAAGTACCCGCTAGTTAACCTAAATCGTCCAAGGGCCCGCTAGTTAACCTACATAGTCCAAGTGCCCGCTAGGTAACCTAGATAGTCCAATTGCCCGTTAGCTAACCTAGATAGTCGAAGTGTACGCTAGTTAACCTACATAGTCCAAGTGCCTGTTGGTTAACGTAGATAGTCCAAGTGCCCGCTAGGTAACATAGACAGTCCAAGTGCCCGCTAGGTTACCTACATAGTCCAAGTGCCCGTTCGTTAACCTACATATCCAAGTTCCCGCTAGGTAACCAATATAGTAAAAATGCCCGCTAGGGGCCCTAATAGTCCATATGCCCGCTAGTTAACCTAGATAGTCCAAGTGCTCGCGAGTTAACATAGATAGACCAAGTGCCCGCTAGGGAACCTACCTAGTCCAAGTACCCACTAGGAAACGTACATAGTCCAAGTGCCCGCTAGGTAACTTAGATAGTCCAAGTGCCCGCTAGGGAACGTACATAGTCCAAGTGCCTGCTAGGTAACCTAGATAGTTCAAGTGCCCACTAGTTAACCTACATAGTCCAGGTTCCCCCTAGGTAACCTAGATAGTCCAAGGGCCCGCTCGGTAACCTACATTGTCCTGATGCCCGCTAGTTAACCTGCAAAGTCTAAGTGCCCGCTAGGTAATCTATATATTCCAAATGACCGCTAGGGAGCCTACATAGTCCAAGTGCCCGCTAGGTAACCTACATAGTCCAAATGCCCTCTAGTTAACCTACATAGTCCACGTGCCCGATAGGGAACTAACATAATCCAAGTGCCCGCTAGGGAACCTACATAGTCCAAGTGCCCGTTAAGTAACCTAGATAGTACAAATGCCCGTCAGGAAACCCACATAGTCCAAATGCTCCCTATGGAACTTACATAGGCCAAGGGCCCGCTAGGGAACCTACATAGTCCAAGTGCTTGTTAGTTAACCTAGATAGTCCAAGTGCCCTCTTGGTAACCTAGATAGTCCAACAGCCCGCTAGGTGACCTACATACTCCAAGAACCCGCTAGGTAACGTAGATAGTTCAAGTGCCAGCTAGGTAACCTACAGAGTCTAAGTGCCCACTAGGTAACCTAGATAATCCAAGTGCCCGCTACTTAACAACCTAGATACTCCAAGTACCCGCTAGTTAACCTAGATCGGCCAATTGTCAGCTAGTTAACCTACATAGTCCAAGTGCCCGCTAGGTAACCTAGATAGTCCAAGTGCCCTTTAGGGAACCTACATAGTCCAAGAGCCCGCTAGCGAACCTACATAGTCCAATTGCCCGCTCTGGAACATACATAGTCCAAGTCCCCATTAGTTAACATAGATAATCCAAGTGCCTGCTAGTTAACCTAGATAGTCCAAGTGCCCGCTAGGTAACCTAGATAGTCCAAGTGCCCGCTAGTTAACCTAGATAGTCCAAGTGCCCGCTAGTTAACCAGGATCGTCAAAGTGCCCTCTAGTTAACTTACATAGTCCAAAGGACTGCTAGTTAACCTACATAGACCAAGGGCCCGCTAGTTAACCTACATAGTCCAAGTCCCTGCTAGGTAACCTAGACAGTCCAAGTGACCATTAGGTTACCTACATAGTCCAAGTGCCCGTTTGTTAACCTACATAATCCAAGTGCCGCTCGGTAACGTAGATAGCCCAAGAGCCCGCTAGAGAACGTATATAGTCCAAGTGCCCGCTAAGTAACCTAGATAGTCCAAGTGCCCGCTAGTTAACCTACATAGTCCAAGTGCCTGCTAGGTAAACTACATAGTCCAAGTGCCCACTAGGTAACCTAGACAGTCCAATTGCCCGCTAGTTAACCTAGACAATCCAAGTTCCCGATAGGGAACCTACATAGTCCAAGTGCTCGCTAGGGAACCTACATAGTCCAAGTGCTCGCTAGGCATCCTACATAGTCCAAATGCCCGTTAGTTAACCTAGATAGTCAAAGTGCCTGCTAGGTAACCTAAACAGTCCAAGTGCCCACTAGGGAACCTACATAGTCCAAGTGCCCGCTAGGCATCCTACATAGTCCAAATGCCCGTTAGTTAACCTAGATAGTCGAAGTGTACGCTAGTTAACCTACATAGTCCAAGTGCCTGTTGGTTAACGTAGATAGTCCAAGTGCCCGCTAGGTAACCAATATAGTAAAAATGCCCGCTAGGGGCCCTAATAGTCCATATGCCCGCTAGTTAACCTAGATAGTCCAAGTGCTCGCGAGTTAACATAGATAGACCAAGTGCCCGCTAGGGAACCTATCTAGTCCAAGTACCCACTAGGAAATGTACATAGTCCAAGTGCCCGCTAGGTAACTTAGATAGTCCAAGTGCCCGCTAGGGAACGTACATAGTCCAAGTGCCTGCTAGGTAACCTAGATAGTTCAAGTGCCCACTAGTTAACCTACATAGTCCAGGTTCCCCCTAGGTAACCTAGATAGTCCAAGGGCCCGCTCGGTAACCTACATTGTCCTGATGCCCGCTAGTTAACCTGCAAAGTCTAAGTGCCCGCTAGGTAATCTATATATTCCAAATGACCGCTAGGGAGCCTACATAGTCCAAGTGCCCGCTAGGTAACCTACATAGTCCAAATGCCCTCTAGTTAACCTACATAGTCCACGTGCCCGATAGGGAACTTACATAATCCAAGTGCCCGCTAGGGAACCTACATAGTCCAAGTGCCCGTTAAGTAACCTAGATAGTACAAATGCCCGCCAGGAAACCCACATAGTCCAAGTGCTCGCTATGGAACTTACATAGGCCAAGGGCCCGCTAGGGAACCTACATAGTCCAAGTGCCCGTTAGTTAACCTAGATAGTCCAAGTGCCCTCTTGGTAACCTAGATAGTCCAACAGCCCGCTAGGTGACCTACATACTCCAAGAACCCGCTAGGTAACGTAGATAGTTCAAGTGCCAGCTAGGTAACCTACAGAGTCTAAGTGCCCACTAGGTAACCTAGATAATCCAAGTGCCCGCTACTTAACAACCTAGATATTCCAAGTACCCGCTAGTTAACCTAGATCGGCCAATTGTCAGCTAGGTAACCTACATAGTCCAAGTGCCCGCTAGGTAACCTAGATAGTCCAAGTGCCCTTTAGGGAACCTACATAGTCCAAGAGCCCGCTAGCGAACCTACATAGTCCAATTGCCCGCTCTGGAACATACATAGTCCAAGTCCCCATTAGTTAACATAGATAATCCAAGTGCCTGCTAGTTAACCTAGATAGTCCAAGTGCCCGCTAGGTAACCTAGATAGTCCAAGTGCCCGCTAGTTAACCTAGATAGTCCAAGTGCCCGCTAGTTAACCAGGATCGTCAAAGTGCCCTCTAGTTAACTTACATAGTCCAAAGGACTGCTAGTTAACCTACATAGACCAAGGGCCCGCTAGTTAACCTACATAGTCCAAGTCCCTGCTAGGTAACCTAGACAGTCCAAGTGACCATTAGGTTACCTACATAGTCCAAGTGCCCGTTTGTTAACCTACATAATCCAAGTGCCGCTCGGTAACGTAGATAGCCCAAGAGCCCGCTAGAGAACGTATATAGTCCAAGTGCCCGCTAAGTAACCTAGATAGTCCAAGTGCCCGCTAGTTAACCTACATAGTCCAAGTGCCTGCTAGGTAAACTACATAGTCCAAGTGCCCACTAGGTAACCTAGACAGTCCAATTGCCCGCTAGTTAACCTAGACAATCCAAGTTCCCGATAGGGAACCTACATAGTCCAAGTGCTCGCTAGGGAACCTACATAGTCCAAGTGCTCGCTAGGCATCCTACATAGTCCAAATGCCCGTTAGTTAACCTAGATAGTCAAAGTGCCTGCTAGGTAACCTAAACAGTCCAAGTGCCCACTAGGGAACCTACATAGTCCAAGTGCCCGCTAGGCATCCTACATAGTCCAAATGCCCGTTAGTTAACCTAGATAGTCGAAGTGTACGCTAGTTAACCTACATAGTCCAAGTGCCTGTTGGTTAACGTAGATAGTCCAAGTGCCCGCTAGGTAACCAATATAGTAAAAATGCCCGCTAGGGGCCCTAATAGTCCATATGCCCGCTAGTTAACCTAGATAGTCCAAGTGCTCGCGAGTTAACATAGATAGACCAAGTGCCCGCTAGGGAACCTATCTAGTCCAAGTACCCACTAGGAAATGTACATAGTCCAAGTGCCCGCTAGGTAACTTAGATAGTCCAAGTGCCCGCTAGGGAACGTACATAGTCCAAGTGCCTGCTAGGTAACCTAGATAGTTCAAGTGCCCACTAGTTAACCTACATAGTCCAGGTTCCCCCTAGGTAACCTAGATAGTCCAAGGGCCCGCTCGGTAACCTACATTGTCCTGATGCCCGCTAGTTAACCTGCAAAGTCTAAGTGCCCGCTAGGTAATCTATATATTCCAAATGACCGCTAGGGAGCCTACATAGTCCAAGTGCCCGCTAGGTAACCTACATAGTCCAAATGCCCTCTAGTTAACCTACATAGTCCACGTGCCCGATAGGGAACTTACATAATCCAAGTGCCCGCTAGGGAACCTACATAGTCCAAGTGCCCGTTAAGTAACCTAGATAGTACAAATGCCCGCCAGGAAACCCACATAGTCCAAGTGCTCGCTATGGAACTTACATAGGCCAAGGGCCCGCTAGGGAACCTACATAGTCCAAGTGCCCGTTAGTTAACCTAGATAGTCCAAGTGCCCTCTTGGTAACCTAGATAGTCCAACAGCCCGCTAGGTGACCTACATACTCCAAGAACCCGCTAGGTAACGTAGATAGTTCAAGTGCCAGCTAGGTAACCTACAGAGTCTAAGTGCCCACTAGGTAACCTAGATAATCCAAGTGCCCGCTACTTAACAACCTAGATATTCCAAGTACCCGCTAGTTAACCTAGATCGGCCAATTGTCAGCTAGGTAACCTACATAGTCCAAGTGCCCGCTAGGTAACCTAGATAGTCCAAGTGCCCTTTAGGGAACCTACATAGTCCAAGAGCCCGCTAGCGAACCTACATAGTCCAATTGCCCGCTCTGGAACATACATAGTCCAAGTCCCCATTAGTTAACATAGATAATCCAAGTGCCTGCTAGTTAACCTAGATAGTCCAAGTGCCCGCTAGGTAACCTAGATAGTCCAAGTGCCCGCTAGTTAACCTAGATAGTCCAAGTGCCCGCTAGTTAACCAGGATCGTCAAAGTGCCCTCTAGTTAACTTACATAGTCCAAAGGACTGCTAGTTAACCTACATAGACCAAGGGCCCGCTAGTTAACCTACATAGTCCAAGTCCCTGCTAGGTAACCTAGACAGTCCAAGTGACCATTAGGTTACCTACATAGTCCAAGTGCCCGTTTGTTAACCTACATAATCCAAGTGCCGCTCGGTAACGTAGATAGCCCAAGAGCCCGCTAGAGAACGTATATAGTCCAAGTGCCCGCTAAGTAACCTAGATAGTCCAAGTGCCCGCTAGTTAACCTACATAGTCCAAGTGCCTGCTAGGTAAACTACATAGTCCAAGTGCCCACTAGGTAACCTAGACAGTCCAATTGCCCGCTAGTTAACCTAGACAATCCAAGTTCCCGATAGGGAACCTACATAGTCCAAGTGCTCGCTAGGGAACCTACATAGTCCAAGTGCTCGCTAGGCATCCTACATAGTCCAAATGCCCGTTAGTTAACCTAGATAGTCAAAGTGCCTGCTAGGTAACCTAAACAGTCCAAGTGCCCGCTAGGGAACCTACATAGTCCAAGTGCCCGCTAGGTAACCTTGATAGTCCAATTGCCCGTTAGCTAACCTAGATAGTCGAAGTGTCCGCTAGTTAACCTACATAGTCCAAGTGCCCGTTGGTTAACCTAGATAGGCCAAGTGCCCGCTAGGTAACCTAGACAGTCCAAAAGCCCGCTAGGTTACCTACATAGTCCAAGTGCACGTTCGTTAACCTAGATAGTCCAAGTGCCCGCTGGTAACCTACATAGTCCTAGTGCCCCCTAGTTAACCTACATTCTTCAAGTGCCCGATAGGGAAGCTACATAGTCCACGTGCCCGCTAGGTAACCTACATATTCCAAATGCCCTCTAGTTAATCTACATAGTCCAAGTGCCCGATAGGGAACCTACATAATCCAAGTGCCCGCTAGGGAACCTACATAGTCCAAGTGCCCGTTAGGTAACCTAGATAGTCCAAATGCCCGCCAGGAAACCCACATAGTCCAAGTTCCCGCTAGGGAACTTACATAGTCCAAGGGCCCGCTAGGGAATCTACACAGTCCAAGTGCCCGTTATTTAACCTAGATAGTCCAAGTGCCTGCTTGGTAACCTCGATAGTCCAACAGCCCGCTAGGTAACCGACATACCCTAAAAACCCGCTATAACGTAGATAGTTCAAGTGCCAGCTAGGTAACCTAGATAGTCTAAGGGCCCGCTAGGAAACCTACATAGTCCTAGTGCCCCCTAGTTAACCTACATTCTCCAAGTGTCCGATAGGGAACCTACATAGAACAAGTGCCCGCTAGGTAACCTACATAATCCACATGCCCGCTAGTTAATCTACATAGTCCAAGTGCCCGATAGGGAACCTACATAATCCAAGTGCCCACTAGGGAACCTACATAGTCCATGTGCCCGCTAGGTAACCTAGATAGTCCAAATGCCCGCTAGGGAACCCACATAGTCCAAGTGCCCGATAGGGAACCTACATAATCCAAGTGCCCGCTAGGGAACCTACATAGTCCAAGTGCCCGTTAGGTAACCTAGATAGTCCAAATGCCCGCTAGAGAACCCACATAGTCCAAGTGCCCACTAGGGAACTTACATAGTCCAAGGGCCCGCTAGGGAACCTACATAGTCCAAGTGCCCGTTAGTTAACCTAGATAGTCCCAATGCACGCTAGGTAACCTAGATAGTCCAACATCCCGGTAGGTAACCTACATACTCCAAGTACCCGCTAGGTAATGTAGATAGTTCAAGTGCCAGCTAGGTAACCTAGATAATCCAAGTGCCCGCTAGGTAACCTACAAAGTCTAAGTTCCCGCTAAGTAATCTATATAGTCCAAATGACCGCTAGGGAGTCTACATAATCCAAATGCTCGCTAGGTAACCTAGATAGTCTAAGGGCCCGCTTGGTAACCTACATAGTCCTAGTGCCCCCTAGTTAACCTACATTTTCCAAGTGCCCGATAGGGAACCTACATAGTCCAAGTGCCTGCTAGGTAACCTACATAGTCCAAATGCCCTCGAGTTAACCTACATAGTCCAAGTGCCCGACAGGGAACCTACATAATCCAAGTGCCCGCTAGGGAACCTACATAGTCCAAGTGCCCGTTAGGTAACCTAGATAGTCCAAATGCCCGCCAGGAAACCCACATAGTCCAAGTGCCCGCTAGGGAACTTACATAGTCCAAGGGCCCGCTAGGGAACCTACACAGTCCAAGTGTCCGTTAGTTAACCTAGATAGTCCAAGTGCCCGCTTGGTAACCTAGATAGTCCAACAGCCCTCTAGGTAACCTACATACTCCAAGAACCCGCTATAACGTAGATAGTTCAAGTGCCAGCTAGGTAACCTAGATAGTCCACGTGCCGCTAGGTAACCTACAAAGTCTAAGTGCCCGCTAGGTTATCTATATAGTCCAAAGCCCGCTAGGGATCTACATAGTCCAAGGGCACACTAGTTAACGTAGATCGTCCAAGTGCCGCTAGTTAATCTACATAGTCCAAGGGCCCGCTAGTTAACCCACATACTCCAAGTACCCGCTAAGAAACCTTCATAATCCAAGTGCCCGCTAGTTAACCTAGATAGTCCAAGTGCCCTCTAGTTAACCTAGATCCTCCAAGTGCCCGCTAAGAAACCTAGATATTCCAAGTGCCCGTTACCTAACCTAGATAGTCCAATTGCCCACTAGGTTACCTACATAGTCCAAATGCCCGTTCGGTAACCTAGATAGTGCAAGTGCCCGGTAGGTAACCTAGATAGTCCAAGGGACCGCTAGTTAACCTACATAGTCCAAGTGCCCGGTAGTTAACTTACGTAGTTCAAGTGTCCGTAGGGAACATACAGTGTCCAAGTGCCCATTAGGGAACCTACATAGTCCTAGTGCCCGCTAGTTAATTTACATAGTTCAAGGACCCCTAGTTAACCTACATAATCCAAGTACCCGCTAGTTAACCTAGATCGTCCAAGGGTCCGCTAATTAACCTACATATTACAAGTGCCCACTAGGGAACCTACATAGTCCAAGTGCCCGCTCTGGATCATCCATAGTCCAAGTGCCGCTAGTTAACCTACATAGTCCAAGTACCCGCTAGTTAACCTAGATCGTCCAAGGGCCCGCTAGTTAACCTACATAGTCCAAGTGCCCGCTAGGTAACCTAGATAGTCCAATTGCCCGTTAGCTATCCTAGATTGTCGAAATGTCCGCTAGTTAACCTACATAGTCCAAGTGCCCGTTGGTTAACCTAGATAGGCCAAGTGCCCGCTAGGTAACCTAGACAGTCCAAGTGCCCGCTAGGTTACGTACAATATCCAAGTGCCCGTTCGTTAACCTACATATCCAAGTACCCGCTAGGTAACCAATATAGTAAAAATGCCCGCCGGGGCCCTAATAGTCTATATGCCCGCTAGTTAACCTAGATAGTCCAAGTGCTCGCGAGTTAACATAGATAGACCAAGTGCCAGCTAGGGAACCTATCTAGTCCAAGTACCCACTAGGAAACGTACATAGTCCAAGTGCCCGCTAGGTATAACGTACATAGTCCAAGTGCCCGCTAGGTAACTTAGATAGTCCAAGTGCACGCTAGGGAACGTACATAGTCCAAGTGCCCGCAAGGTAACCTAGACAGTTCAAGTGCCCACTAGTTAACCTACATAGTCCAGGTTCCCCCTAGGTAACCTAGATAGTCCAAGGGCCCACTGGGTAACCTACATTGTCCTGGTTCCCCCTAGTTAACCTACATTCTCCAAGTGCCCGATAGGGAACCTACATAGTCCAAGTGCCCGCTAGGTAACCTAGATAGTCCAAATGCCCGCTAGGGAACCCACATAGTCCAAGTGCCCGCTAGGGAACTTATATAGTCCAAGGGCCCGCTACGGATCCTACATAGTCCAAGTGCCCGTTAGTTAACCTAGATAGTCCAAGTGCCCCCTAGGTAACCTAGATACTGCAACAGCCCGGTAGGTAACCTACATACTCCAAGTACCCGCTAGGTAACATAGATAGTTCAAGTGCCTGCTAGGTAACCTAGATAGTCCTAGTGCCTGCGAGGTAACCTACAAAGTCTAAGTGCCCGCTAGGTAATCTATATAGTCCAAATGACCGCTAGGGAGCCTACATAGTCCAAATGCCCGCTAGGTAACCTAGATAGTCTAAGGGCCCTCTAGGTAACCTACATAGTCCTAGTGTCCCTTAGTTAACCTACATTTTCCAAGTGCCCGATAGGGAACCTACATAGTCCAAGTGCCAGCTAGGTAACCTACATAGTCCAAATGCCCTCTAGTTAACCTACATAGTCCACGTGCCCGATAGGGAACTTACATAATCCAAGTGCCCGCTAGGGAACCTACTTAGCCCAAGTGCCCGTTAAGTAACCTAGGTAGTCCAAATGCCCGCCAGGAAACCCACATAGTCCAAGTGCCCGCTAGGGAACTTACATAGGCCAAGGGCCCGCTAGGGAACCTACATAGTCCAAGTGCCCGTTAGTTAACCTAGATAGTCCAAGTGCCCTCTTGGTAACCTAGATAGTCCAACAGCCCGCTAGGTAACCTACATACTCCAAGAACCCGCTAGGTAACGTAGATAGTTCAAGTGCCAGCTAGGTAACCTACAGAGTCTAAGTGTCCGCTAGGTTATCTATATGGTCCAAATGCCCGCCAGGGAACCTACATAGTCCACGTGCCCGCTAGGTAACCTAGATAATCCAAGTGCCCGCTAGTTAACCTAGATAGTCCAAGTACCCGCTAGTTAACCTAGATTGGCCAATTGTCCGCTAGTTAACCTACATAGTCCAAGTGCCCGCTAGGTAACCTGGATAGTCCAAGTGCCCTTTAGGGAACCTACATAGTCCAAGTGCCCGCTAGGGAACCTACATAGTCCAATTGCCCGCTCTGGAACATACATAGTCCAAGTCCCCATTAGTTAACATAGATAATCCAAGTGCCCGCTAGGTAACCTATATAGTCCAAATGCCCGCTAGGGAACCTACATAGTCCAAGTGCCCGCTAGTTAACCTAGATAGTCCAAGTGCCCGCTAGTTAACCTAGATAGTCCAAGTGCCCGCTAGTTAACCAGGATCATCAAAGTGCCCTCTAGTTAACTTACATAGTCCAAAGGCCTGCTAGTTAACCTACATAGACCCAGGGCCCGCTAGTTAACCTACATAGTCCAAGTCCCCGCTAGGTAACCTAGACAGTCCAAGTGACCATTAGGTTACCTACATAGTCCAAGTGCCCGTTCGTTAACCTACATAATCCAAGTGCCCGGTAGGTAACGTCGATAGCCCAAGTGCCTGCTAGGGAACGTACATATTCCAAGTGCCAGCTAAGTAACCTAGATAGTCCAAGAGCCCACTAGTTAACCTACATAGTCCAAGTGCCTGCTAGGTAAACTACATAGTCCAAGTTCCCACTAGGTAACCTAGACAGTCCAATTGCCCGCTAGTTAACCTAGACAGTCCAAGTTCCCGATAGGGAACCTACATAGTCCCAGTGCTCGCTAGGGAACCTACATAGTCCAAGTGCTCGCTAGGCATCCTACATAGTCCAAATGCCCGTTAGTTAACCTAGATAGTCAAAGTGCCTGGTAGGTAACGTAAATAGTCCAAGTGCCCGCTAGGGAACTTACATAGTCCAAGTGCCCGCTAGGTAACCTAGATTGTGCAATTGCCCGTTAGCTAACCTAGATAGTCGAAGTGTCCGCTAGTTAACCTACATAGTCCAAGTGCCCGTTGGTTAACCTAGATAGGCCAAGTGCCCGCTAGGTAACCTAGACAGTCCAAGTGCCCGCTAGATACCTACATAGTCCAAGTGCCAGTTAGGTAACCTAGATAGTCCAAGTGCCCACTAGGTAACCTAAATAATCCAAATGCCCACTAGGGAAACTACATAGTCCATGTGCCCGCTAGTTAACCTAGATAGTCCTAGTGCCCGCTAGTAAACCTAGATAAAATAAGGGCCCGTTAGTTAATCTAGATAATCCAAGTGCCAGCTAGTTAACCTACATAGTCCATGGGCCCTCTAGTTAACCTAGATAGTCCAAGTGCCCGCTAGGGGACGTACATAGTCCAAGTGCCCGCTAGGTTACCTAGATAGTCCAAGTGCCCGCCAAGGTATGTACATAGTTCAAGTGCCCGCTAGGGAACCTAGATTGTCCAAGTGTCCGCTAGTTAACCTACATAGTCCAAGTGCCCGCTAAGTAACCTAGATAGTCCAAGGTCCTGCTAGTTAACCTACATTGTCCAATGTCCGAAAGGGAACCTACATAGTCCAAGTGCCCGCTGAGGAACCTACATAGTCCAAGTGCCCGATAGGGAACCTACATATTCCAAGTGCCCGTTAGGGAACCTAGATAGTCCAAGTGCCCGTAGGGAACCTATATAGTCCAAGTGCCCGCTAGGGAACCTACATACTCAAAATGCCCGCTAGGGAACCTGCATTATACAAGTGCCCGCTAATTAACCTAGATAGTCCACGTGCCCGCTAGTTAACCTAGATAGTCCAAGTGCCTGATAGTTAACCTACATAGTCCAGTGCCTGATAGGGAACCTACATAGTCCAAGTGCCCGCAGAGGAACCTACATAGTCCAAGTGCCCGTTAGGGAACCTAGATAGTCCAAGCCCGTAGGGAACCTAGATAGTCCAAGTGCCCGCTAGGGAACCTACATAGTAAAAGTGCCCGCTAGGGAAAATGCTTTGTGCAAGTGCCCGCTAGTTAACCTAGATAGTCCAAGTGCCCGCTAGTTAACCTAGATAGTCGAAGTGCCCGATAGTTAACCTACATAATCCAAGGTCAGCTAGTTAACCTAGATAGTCCAAGTGCCCGCTAGTTAACCTACATAGTCCAAGTGCCTGCTAGTTAACCTACATAGTCCAAGGCCCCGCTAGTTAACCTAGATATTCCAAGTGCCCGCTAGTTAACCTAGATCGTCCAAGTGTATGCTAGTTAACCTACACAGTCCAAGTTCCCGTTAGGTAACCTAGATAGTACAAGTGCCCGCAAGGTAACCTCCATAGTCCAAGTGCCCGCTAGGTAACCTAGATATTCCAAGTTCCTGTTAGCTAACCTAGATAATCCAAGTGCCCGCTAGGTAACCTACATAGTCCAAGTGCCATTTCGTTAACCTAGATAGTCCACGTGCCTGCTAGGTAACCTACATAGTCCAAGGGCCCGCTAGGTAACCTATATAGTCCAAGTGCCCGCTAAGAAGCCAAGATAGTCCAAGTGCCCGTTAGGTAACCTAGATAGTCCAAGTGCCCGCTAGGTAACCTACATAGTACAAGTTCCCGCTAGGTAACCTAGATAGTCCAAATGCCCGTTACCTAACCTAGATAATCCAATTGCCCGCTATGCAACATACATAGTCCAAGTGCCCATTCGTTAACCTAGAAATCCAAGTGCCTGCTAGGTAACCGGGACTGTCCAAGTGCCCGCTAGGTTACCTACATAGTCCAAATGCCCGATAATTAACCTACATAGTCCAAGTGCCCGCTAGGTAACCTAGATAGTGCAAGTGCCCGCTAGGTAACCTACATAGTCCAAGTGCCCGCTACTTAACCTAGGTAGTCCAAGTGCCCGTTCGTTAACCTAGATAGTCCAAGTGCCCGCTAGGTAACCTAGACAGTTCAAGTGCCTGCTAGGTAACCTAAATAGTCCAAATGCCCATTCGTTAACCTACATAGTCCAAGGGCCCACTATTTAACCTAGATCGTCCAAGTGTCTTTGGTTAACCTACATAGTCCAAGTGCCCGTAAGGTAACCTATATAGTCCAAGTTCAAGCTATGTAACCTAGATAGTCCAAGGGCCCGCTAGTTAACCTACATAGTCCAAGTGCCCGCTAGGTAAACTAGATATCCAAATTCCCGCTAAGGAACCTACATAGTCCAAGTGCGCGCTAGTTAACCTGGATAGTCCAAGTGCCGCTAGGTAACCTATATAGTGCAAGTGTCCAGAGTTAACCTACATAGTCCAAGTGCCCGCTAGTTAACATAGATAGTCCAAGTGCCCGCTAGGGAACGTACATAGTCCAAGTGCCCGTTAGGTAACCTAGATAGTGCAAGTGCCCGGTAGTTAACCTACATAGCCCAAGTGCCCGCTAGGTTACATAAATAGTCCAAGGGCGCGCTAGTTAACCTACATAGTCCAAGTGCCCGTTAGTTAACTTACATAGTTCAAGTGCCCGCTAGGTAACCTAGATAGTGCAAGTGCCCGCTAGGTAACCTACATAGTCCAAGTTCCCGCTAGGTAACCTAGATAGTCCAAATGCCCGTTACCTAACCTAGATAATCCATTTGCCCGCTATGCAACATACATAGTCCAAGTGCCCATTCGTTAACCTAGAAATCCAAGTGCCCGCTAGCTAACCGGGACTGTCCAAGTGCCCGCTAGGTTACCTACATAGTCCAAATGCCCGCTAATTAACCTACATAGTCCAAGTGCCCGCTAGGTAACCTAGATAGTGCAAGTGCCCGCTAGGTAACCTACATAGTCCAAGTGCCCGCTAGTTAACCTAGATAGTCCAAGTGCCCGTTCGTTAACCTAGATAGTCCAAGTGCCCGCTAGGTAACCTAGACAGTCCAAGTGCCTGCTAGGTAACCTACATAGTCCAAATGCCCGTTCGTTAACCTACATAGTCCAAGGGCCCACTATTTAACATAGATCGTCCAAGTGCCTCGGTTAACCTACATAGTCCAAGTGCCCGCAAGGTAACCTATAAAATCCAAGTTCCATCTATGTAACCTAGATAGTTCAAGGGCCCGCTAGTTAACCTATATAGTCCAAGTGCCCGCTAGGTAAACTAGATATCCAAATTCCCGCTAAGGAACCTACATAGTCCAAGTGCACGCTAGGTAAACCAGATAGTCCAAGTGCCCGCTAGTTAACCTAGATAGTCCAAGTGCCGCTAGGTAATCTATATAGTGCAAGTGTCCCCTAGTTAACCTACATAGTACAAGTGCCCGCTAGTTTACCTAGATAGTCCAAGGGCGCGCTAGTTAACCTACATAGTCCAAGTGCCCGTTAGTTAACTTACATAGTTCAAGTGTCCGTAAGGAACATATATAGTCCAAGTGCCCGCTAGGGAACATACAGAGTCTAAGTGCCCGCTAGGGAACCTACGTAGTCCAAGTGCCCGCTAGGGAATCTACATAGTCCAAGGGCCCGCTAGTTAACGTAGATAGTCCAAGTGCCGCTCGTTAATCTACATAGTTCAAGGGACCGCTAGTTAACCTACATAGTCCAAGTACCGGCTAGTTAACCTAGATCGTCCAAGTGTCCGCTAGTTAACCTACATAGTACAAGTGCCCGCTAGGGAACCTACATAGTCCAAGTGCCTGCTAGGGAACCTACATAGTCCAAGTGCCCGCTCTGGAACATACATAGTCCAAGTGCCCGCCAGGGAATCTACATAGTCCAAGGGCCCGCTAGTTAACGAAGATAATCCAAGTGCCTCTAGTTAATCTACATAGTTTAAGGGCCCGCAAGTTAACCTACATAGTCCAAGTATCCGCTAGTCAACCTAGATCGTCCAAGTGACCGCTAGTTAACTTACATAGTCCACGGGCCCGCTAGTTAACCTACATAGTCCAAGGGCCCGCTAGTTAACCTACATCGTCCAAGGGCCCGCTAGTTAACCTACGTAGTCCAAGTGCCCCCTAGTTAACCTACATACTCCAAGTGCCCGCTAGGTAACCTAGACAGTTCAAGTGAGCACTAGGTTACCTACATAGTCCAAGTGCCCGTTCTTTTACCTACATAATCCAAGTGCCCGCTAGGTAACCAATATAGTCCAAATGCCCGCTAGGGACCCTAATAGTCCAAATGTCTGCTAGTTAACCTAGATAGTCCAAGTGCTCGCTACTTAACATAGATAGTCCAAGTGCCCACTAGTTAACCTAGATAGACCAAGTGCCCGCTAGGGAACCTATCTAGTCCAAGTGCCCGATAGGGAACCTACATAGTCCAAGTGCCCGCTAGATAACATAGATAGTCCAAGTACCCGCAAGGAAACGTACATAGTCCAAGTGCCCGCTAGGGAACGTACATAGTCCAAGTGCCCGCTAGGTAACCTAGATAGTCCAAGTGCCGCTAGTAAACCTAGATAGTATAAGGGCCCGCTAGTTAACCTAGATAGTCCAAGTGCCCGCTAGTTAACCTAGATCGTCTAAGTGCCCGTTAGTTAACCTTGATAATCCAAGTGCCCGCTAGTTAACCTACATAGTACAAGGGCCTTCTAGTTAACCTAAATAGTCCAAGTGCCCTCTAGGGGACATACATAGTCCCAGTGCCCGCTAGGTAAACTAGATATCCAAATTCTCGCTAAGGAACCTACATAGTCCAAGTGCACGCTTGTTAACCCAGATATTCCAAGTGCCCGCTAGTTAACCTAGATAGTCCAAGTGCCGCTAGGTAACCTATATAGAGCAAGTGTCCCCTAGTTAACCTACATAGTACAAGTTCCCGCTAGGGAACCTACATAGTCCAAGTGCCTGCTAGGGAACCTACATAGTCCAAGTGCCCGCTCTGGAACATACATAGTCCAAGTGCCCGCTAGGGAATCTACATAGTCCAAGGGCCCGGTAGTTAACGTAGATACTCCAAGTGCCTCTAGTTAATCTACATAGTCTAAGGGCCCGCAAGTTAACCTACATAGTCCAAGTATCCGCTAGTTAACCTAGATCGTCCAAGTGCCCGCTAGTTAACTTACATAGTCCAGGGGCCCGCTAGTTAACCTACATAGTCCAAGGGCCCGCTAGTTAACCTACATCGTCCAAGGGCCCACCAGTTAACCTACGTAGTCCAAGTGCCCCCTAGTTAACCTACATACTCCAAGTGCCCGCTAGGTAACCTAGACAGTTCAAGTGAGCACTAGGTTACCTACATAGTCCAAGTGCCCGTTCGTTTACCTACATAATCCAAGTGCCCGCTAGGTAACCAATATAGTCCAAATGCCCGCTAGGGACCCTAATAGTCCAAATGCCCGCTAGTTAACCTAGATAGTCCAAGTGCTCGCTACTTAACATAGATAGTCCAAGTGCCCACTAGTTAGCCTAGATAGACCAAGTGCCCGCTAGGGAACCTATCTAGTCCAAGTGCCCGATAGGGAACCTACATAGTCCAAGTGCCCCCTAGATAACATAGATAGTCCAAGTACCCGCTAGGAAACGTACATAGTCCAAGTGCCCGCTAGGGAACGTACATAGTCCAAGTGCCCGCTAGGTAACCTGGATAGTCCAAATGCCCGCTAGGGAACCCACATAGTCCAAGTGCCCGTTACGTAACCTAGATAGTCCAAATGCCCGCTAGGGAACCCACATAGTCCAAGTGCCCGCTAGGGAACTTACATAGTCCAAGGGCCCGCTAGGGAACCTACAAAGTCCAAGTGCCCGTTAGTTAACCTAGATAGTCCAAGTTCCCGCTAGGTAACCTAAATATTCCAAGTGCCCGTTACCTAACCTAGATAATCCAATTGCCCGCTATGCAACATACATAGTCCAAGTGCCCATTCGTTAACCTAGAAATCCAAGTGCCCGCTAGGTAACCGGGACTGTCCAAGTGCCCGCTAGGTTACCTACATAGTCCAAATGCCCGCTAATTAACCTACATAGTCCAAGTGCCCGCTAAGTAACCTAGATAGTGCAAGTGCCCGCAAGGTAACCTACATAGTCCAAGTGCCCGCTAGTTAACCTAGATAGTCCAAGTGCCCGTTCGTTAACCTAGATAGTCCAAGTGCCCGCTAGGTAACCTAGACAGTCCAAGTGCCTGCTAGGTAACCTACATAGTCCAAATGCCCGTTCGTTAACCTACATAGTCCAAGGGCCCACTATTTAACTTAGATCGTCCAAGTGCCTCGGTTAACCTACATAGTCCAAGTGCCCGCAAGGTGACCTATAAAATCCAAGTTCCATCTATGTAACCTAGATAGTCCAAGGGCCCGCTAGTTAACCTACATAGTCCAAGTGCCCGCTAGGTAAACTAGATATCCAAATTCCCGCTAAGGAACCTACATAGTCCAAGTGCACGGTAGTTAACCCAGATAGTCCAAGTGCCCGCTAGTTAACCTAGATAGTCCAAGTGCCGCTAGGTAACCTATATAGAGCAAGTGTCCCCTAGTTAACCTACATAGTCCAAGTGCCCGCTAGTTAACATAGATAGTCCAAGTGCCCGCTAGGGAACGTACATAGTCCAAGTGCCCGTTAGGTAACCTAGATAGTGCAAGTGCCCCGTAGTTAACCTACATAGCCCAAGTGCCCGCTAGGTTACCTAGATAGTCCAAGGGCGCGCTAGTTAACCAACATAGTCCAAGTGCCCGTTAATTAACTTACATAGTTCAAGTGTCCATAAGGAACATATATAGTCCAAGTGCCCGCTAGGGAACATATAGAGTCTAAGTGCCCGCTAGGGAACCTACGTAGTCCAAGTGCCCGCTAGGGAATCTACATAGTCCAAGGGCTCGCTAGTTAACGTAGATAGTACAAGTGCCGCTAGTTAATCTACATAGTTCAAGGGACCGCTAGTTAACCTACATAGTCCAAGTACCGGCTAGTTAACCTAGATCGTCCAAGTGTCCGCTAGTTAACCTACATAGTACAAGTGCCCGCTAGGGAACCTACATAGTCCAAGTGCCTGCTAGGGAACCTACATAGTCCAAGTGCCTGCTCTGGAACATACATAGTCCAAGTGCCCGCCAGGGAATCTACATAGTCCAAGGGTCCGCTAGTTAACGTAGATACTCCAACTGCCTCTAGTTAATCTACATAGTTTAAGGGCCCGCAAGTTAACCTACATCGTCCAAGGGACCGCTAGTTAACCTACGTAGTCCAAGTGCCCCCTAGTTAACCTACATACTCCAAGTGCCCGCTAGGTAACCTAGACAGTTCAAGTGAGCACTAGGTTACCTACATAGTCCAAGTGCCCGTTCGTTTACCTACATAATCCAAGTGCCCGCTAGGTAACCAATATAGTCTAAATGCCCGCTAAGGACCCTAATAGTCCAAATGTCCGCTAGTTAACCTAGATAGTCCAAGTGCTCGCTACATAACATAGATAGTCCAAGAGCCCACTAGTTAACCTAGATAGACCAAGTGCCCGCTAGGGAACCTATCTAGTCCAAGTGCCCGATAGGGAACCTACATAGTCCAAGTGCCCGCTAGATAACATAGATAGTCCAAGTACCCGCTAGGAAACGTACATAGTCCAAGTGCCCGCTAGGGAACGTACATAGTCCAAGTGCCCGCTAGGCAACCTAGATAGTCCAAGAGACCGCTAGTAAACCTAGATAGTATAAGGGCCCGTTAGTTAATCTAGATAGTCCAATTGCCCGCTAGTTAACCTAGATAGTCCAAGTGCCCGCTAGTTAACCTAGATCGTCTAAGTGCCCGCTAGTTAACATAGATAATCCAAGTGCCCGCTAGTTAACCTACATAGTACAAGGGCCTTCTAGTTAACCTAAATAGTCCAAGTGCCCGCTAGGGGACGTACATAGTCCAAGTGCCCGCTAGGTAACCTAGATAGTCCAAGTGCCCGCCAAGGTATGTACATAGTTCAAGTGCCCGCTAGGTAACCTAGATTGTCCAAGTGTCCGCTAGTTAACCTACATAGTCCAAGTGCCCGCTAGGTAACCTAGATAGTCCAAGGTCCTGCTAGTTAACCTACATAGTCCATGCCCGATAGGGAACCTACATAGTCCAAGTGCCCCCCGAGGAACCTACATAGTCCAAGTGCCCGATAGGGAACCTACATATTCCAAGTGCCCGTTACGGAACCTAGATAGTCCAAGTGTCCGCTAGGGAACCTACATACTCAAAATGCCGGCTAGGGAACCTGCATTGTACAAGTGCCCGCTAATTTACCTAGATATTCCACGTGCCCGCTAGTTAACCTAGATAGTCCAAGTGCCCGATAGTTAACCTACATAGTCCAAGTGCCTGATAGGGAACGTACATAGTCCAAGTGCCCGCAGAGAAACCTACATAGTCCAAGTGCCCATTAGGGAACCTAGATAGTCCAAGTGCCCGTAGGGAAACTATATAGTCCAAGTGCCCGCTAGGGAGCCTACATAGTAAAAGTGCCCGCTAGGGAACCTGCTTTGTGGAAGTGCCCGCTAGTTAACCTAGATAGTCCAAGTGCCCGCTAGTTAACCTAGATAGTCGAAGTGCCCAATAGTTAACCTATTAGTCCAAGGTCAGCTAGTTAACCTAGATAGTCCAAGTGCCTGCTACTTAACCTACATAGTCCAAGGGCCCGCTAGTTAACCTAGATATTCCAAGTGCCCGCTAGTTAACCTAGATCGTCCAAGTGTATGCTAGTTAACCTACATAGTCCAAGTTCCCGTTAGGTAACCTAGATAGTACAAGTGCCCGCAAGGTAACCTTCATAGTCCAAGTGCCCGCTAGGTAACCTAGATATTCCAAGTTCCTCTTAGCTAACCTAGATAATCCAAGTGCCCGCTAGGTAACCTACATAGTCCAAGTGCCATTTCGTTAACCTAGATAGTCCAAGTGCCTGCTAGGTAACCTACATAGTCCAAGTGCCCACTAGGTAACCTAAATAATCCAAATGCCCACTAGGGAAACTACATAGTCCAAGTGCCCGCTAGTTAACCTAGATAGTCCAAGTGCCCGCTAGTAAACCTAGATAGTATAAGGGCCCGTTAGTTAATCTAGATAGTCCAAGTGCCCGCTAGTTAACCTAGATAGTCCAAGTGCCCGCTAGTTAACCTACATAGTCCAAGGGCCCTCTAGTTAACCTAGATAGTCCAAGTGCCTGCTAGGGGACGTACATAGTCCAAGTGCCCGCTAGGTAACCTAGATAGTCCAAGTGCCCGCTAGTTAACCTACATTGTCCAAGTGCCTGCTAGTTAACCTACATAGTCCAAGGCCCCGCTAGTTAACCTAGATATTCCAAGTGCCCGCTAGTTAACCTAGATCGTCCAAGTGTATGCTAGTTAACCTACATAGTCCAAGTTCCCGTTAGGTAACCTAGATAGTACATGTCCCCGCAAGGTAACCTCCATAGTCCAAGTGCCCGCTAGGTTACCTAGATATTCCAAGTTCCTGTTAGCTAACCTAGATAATCCAAGTGCCCGCTAGGTAACCTACATAGTCCAAGTGCCATTTCGTTAACCTAGATAGTCCAAGTGCCTGCTAGGCAACCTACATAGTCCAAGTGCCCACTAGGTAACCTAAATAATCCAAATGCCCACTAGGGAAACTACATAGTCCAAGTGCCTGCTAGTTAACCTAGATAGTCCAAGTGCCCGCTAGTAAACCTAGATAGTATAAGGGCCCGTTAGTTAATCTAGATAGTCCAAGTGCCCGCTAGTTAACCTACATAGTCCAAGGGCCCTCTAGTTAACCTAGATAGTCCAAGTGCCTGCTAGGGGACGTACATAGTCCAAGTGCCCGCTAGGTAACCTAGATAGTCCAAGTGCCCGCTAGTGAACCTACATTGTCCAAGTGCCTGCTAGTTAACCTACATAGTCCAAGGCCCCGCTAGTTAACCTAGATATTCCAAGTGCCCGCTAGTTAACCTAGATCGTCCAAGTGTATGCTAGTTAACCTACATAGTCCAAGTTCCCGTTAGGTAACCTAGATAGTACAAGTCCCCGCAAGGTAACCTCCATAGTCCAAGTGCCCGCTAGGTTACCTAGATATTCCAAATTCCTGTTAGCTAACCTAGATAATCCAAGTGCCCGCTAGGTAACCTACATAGTCCAAGTGCCATTTCGTTAACCTAGATAGTCCAAGTGCCTGCTAGGCAACCTACATAGTCCAAGTGCCCACTAGGTAACCTAAATAATCCAAATGCCCACTAGGGAAACTACATAGTCCAAGTGCCCGCTAGTTAACCTAGATAGTCCAAGTGCCCGCTAGTAAACCTAGATAGTATAAGGGCCCGTTAGTTAATCTAGATAGTCCAAGTGCCCGCTAGTTAACCTACATAGTCCAAGGGCCCTCTAGTTAACCTAGATAGTCCAAGTGCCTGCTAGGGGACGTACATAGTCCAAGTGCCCGCTAGGTAACCTAGATAGTCCAAGTGCCCGCAAAGGTATGTACATAGTTCAAGTGCCCTCTAGGTAACCTAGATTGTCCAAGTGTCCGCTAGTTAAACTACATAGTCCAAGTGCCCGCTTGGTAACCTAGATAGTCCAAGGTCCTGCTAGTTAACCTACATAGTCCAAGTGCCCGATAGGGAACCTACATAGTCCAAGTGCCCGCTGAGGAACCTACATAGTCCAAGTGCCCGATAGGGAACCTACATATTCCAAGTGCCCGTTAGGGAACCTATATAGTCCAAGTGCCCACTAGGGAGCCTACATAGTAAAAGTGCCCGCTAGGTAACCTGCTTTGTGCAAGTGCCCGCTAGGTAACCTAGATAGTCCAAGTGCCCGCTAGTTAACCTAGATAGTCGAAGTGCCCAATAGTTAACCTACATAGTCCAAGGTCAGCTAGTTAACCTAGATAGTTCAAGTTCCCGCTAGTTAACCTACATAGTCCAAGGCCCCGCTAGTTAACCTACATATTCCATGTGCCCGCTAGTTAACCTAGATCGTCCAAGTGTATGCTAGGTAACCTACATAGTCCAAGTGCCCGTTAGGGAACCTAGATAGTCCAAGTGCCCGTAGGGAAACTATATAGTCCAAGTGCCCGCTAGGGAGCCTACATAGTAAAAGTGCCCGCTAGGGAACCTGCTTTGTGCAAGTGCCCGCTAGTTAACCTAGATAGTCCAAGTGCCCGCTAGTTAACCTAGATAGTCGAAGTGCCCAATAGTTAACCTATTAGTCCAAGGTCAGCTAGTTAACCTAGATAGTCCAAGTGCCTGCTAGTTAACCTACATAGTCCAAGGGCCCGCTAGTTAACCTAGATATTCCAAGTGCCCGCTAGTTAACCTAGATCGTCCAAGTGTATGCTAGTTAACCTACATAGTCCAAGTTCCCGTTAGGTAACCTAGATAGTACAAGTGCCCGCAAGGTAACCTTCATAGTCCAAGTGCCCGCTAGGTAACCTAGATATTCCAAGTTCCTCTTAGCTAACCTAGATAATCCAAGTGCCCGCTAGGTAACCTACATAGTCCAAGTGCCATTTCGTTAACCTAGATAGTCCAAGTGCCTGCTAGGTAACCTACATAGTCCAAGTGCCCACTAGGTAACCTAAATAATCCAAATGCCCACTAGGGAAACTACATAGTCCAAGTGCCCGCTAGTTAACCTAGATAGTCCAAGTGCCCGCTAGTAAACCTAGATAGTATAAGGGCCCGTTAGTTAATCTTGATAGTCCAAGTGCCCGCTAGTTAACCTAGATAGTCCAAGTGCCCGCTAGTTAACCTACATAGTCCAAGGGCCCTCTAGTTAACCTAGATAGTCCAAGTGCCTGCTAGGGGACGTACATAGTCCAAGTGCCCGCTAGGTAACCTAGATAGTCCAAGTGCCCGCTAGTTAACCTACATTGTCCAAGTGCCTGCTAGTTAACCTACATAGTCCAAGGCCCCGCTAGTTAACCTAGATATTCCAAGTGCCCGCTAGTTAACCTAGATCGTCCAAGTGTATGCTAGTTAACCTACATAGTCCAAGTTCCCGTTAGGTAACCTAGATAGTACAAGTCCCCGCAAGGTAACCTCCATAGTCCAAGTGCCCGCTAGGTTACCTAGATATTTCAAGTTCCTGTTAGCTAACCTAGATAATCCAAGTGCCCGCTAGGTAACCTACATAGTCCAAGTGCCATTTCGTTAACCTAGATAGTCCAAGTGCCTGCTAGGCAACCTACATAGTCCAAGTGCCCACTAGGTAACCTAAATAATCCAAATGCCCACTAGGGAAACTACATAGTCCAAGTGCCTGCTAGTTAACCTAGATAATCCAAGTGCCCGCTAGTAAACCTAGATAGTATAAGGGCCCGTTAGTTAATCTAGATAGTCCAAGTGCCCGCTAGTTAACCTACATAGTCCAAGGGCCCTCTAGTTAACCTAGATAGTCCAAGTGCCTGCTAGGGGACGTACATAGTCCAAGTGCCCGCTAGGTAACCTAGATAGTCCAAGTGCCCGCTAGTGAACCTACATTGTCCAAGTGCCTGCTAGTTAACCTACATAGTCCAAGGCCCCGCTAGTTAACCTAGATATTCCAAGTGCCCGCTAGTTAACCTAGATCGTCCAAGTGTATGCTAGTTAACCTACATAGTCCAAGTTCCCGTTAGGTAACCTAGATAGTACAAGTCCCCGCAAGGTAACCTCCATAGTCCAAGTGCCCGCTAGGTTACCTAGATATTCCAAGTTCCTGTTAGCTAACCTAGATATTCCAAGTGCCCGCTAGGTAACCTACATAGTCCAAGTGCCATTTCGTTAACCTAGATAGTCCAAGTGCCTGCTAGGCAACCTACATAGTCCAAGTGCCCACTAGGTAACCTAAATAATCCAAATGCCCACTAGGGAAACTACATAGTCCAAGTGCCCGCTAGTTAACCTAGATAGTCCAAGTGCCCGCTAGTAAACCTAGATAGTATAAGGGCCCGTTAGTTAATCTAGATAGTCCAAGTGCCCACTAGTTAACCTAGATAGTCCAAGTGCCCGCTAGTTAAACTAGATCGTCTAAGTGCCCGCTAGTTAACCTAGATAATCCAAGTGCCCGCTAGTTAACCTACATAGTCCAAGTGCCCGCTAGGTAACCTAGATAGTCCAAGGTCCTGCTAGTTAACCTACATAGTCCAATGCCCGATAGGGAACCTACATAGTCCAAGTGCCCCCCGAGGAACCTACATTGTCCAAGTGCCCGATAGGGAACCTACATATTCCAAGTGCCCGTTACGGAACCTAGATAGTCCAAGTGCCCGCTAGGGAACCTACATACTCAAAATGCCCGCTAGGGAACCTGCATTGTACAAGTGCCCGCTAATTTACCTAGATATTCCACGTGCCCGCTAGTTAACCTAGATAGTCCAAGTGCCCGATAGTTAACCTACATAGTCCAAGTGCCTGATAGGGAACGTACATAGTCCAAGTGCCCGCAGAGGAACCTACATAGTCCAAGTGCCCGTTAGGGAACCTGGATAGTCCAAGTGCCCGTAGGGAAACTATATAGTCCAAGTGCCCGCTAGGGAGCCTACATAGTAAAAGTGCCCGCTAGGGAACCTGCTTTGTGCAAGTGCCCGCTAGTTAACCTAGATAGTCCAAGTGCCCGCTAGTTAACCTAGATAGTCGAAGTGCCCAATAGTTAACCTATTAGTCCAAGGTCAGCTAGTTAACCTAGATAGTCCAAGTGCCTGCTAGTTAACCTACATAGTCCAAGGGCCCGCTAGTTAACCTAGATATTCCAAGTGCCCGCTAGTTAACCTAGATCGTCCAAGTGTATGCTAGTTAACCTACATAGTCCAAGTTCCCGTTAGGTAACCTACATAGTACAAGTGCCCGCAAGGTAACATTCATAGTCCAAGTGCCCGCTAGGTAACCTAGATATTCCAAGTTCCTCTTAGCTAACCTAGATAATCCAAGTGCCCGCTAGGTAACCTACATAGTCCAAGTGCCATTTCGTTAACCTAGATAGTCCAAGTGCCTGCTAGGTAACCTACATAGTCCAAGTGCCCACTAGGTAACCTAAATAATCCAAATGCCCACTAGGGAAACTACATAGTCCAAGTGCCCGCTAGTTAACCTAGATAGTCCAAGTGCCCGCTAGTAAACCTAGATAGTATTAGGGCCCGTTAGTTAATCTAGATAGTCCAAGTGCCCGCTAGTTAACCTAGATAGTCCAAGTGCCCGCTAGTTAACCTACATAGTCCAAGGGCCCTCTAGTTAACCTAGATAGTCCAAGTGCCTGCTAGGGGACGTACATAGTCCAAGTGCCCGCTAGGTAACCTAGATAGTCCAAGTGCCCGCTAGTTAACCTACATTGTCCAAGTGCCTGCTAGTTAACCTACATAGTCCAAGGCCCCGCTAGTTAACCTAGATATTCCAAGTGCCCGCTAGTTAACCTAGATCGTCCAAGTGTATGCTAGTTAACCTACATAGTCCAAGTTCCCGTTAGGTAACCTAGATAGTACAAGTCCCCGCAAGGTAACCTCCATAGTCCAAGTGCCCGCTAGGTTACCTAGATATTCCAAGTTCCTGTTAGCTAACCTAGATAATCCAAGTGCCCGCTAGGTAACCTACATAGTCCAAGTGCCATTTCGTTAACCTAGATAGTCCAAGTGCCTGCTAGGCAACCTACATAGTCCAAGTGCCCACTAGGTAACCTAAATAATCCAAATGCCCACTAGGGAAACTACATAGTCCAAGTGCCTGCTAGTTAACCTAGATAGTCCAAGTGCCCGCTAGTAAACCTAGATAGTATAAGGGCCCGTTAGTTAATCTAGATAGTCCAAGTGCCCGCTAGTTAACCTACATAGTCCAAGGGCCCTCTAGTTAACCTAGATAGTCCAAGTGCCTGCTAGGGGACGTACATAGTCCAAGTGCCCGCTAGGTAACATAGATAGTCCAAGTGCCCGCTAGTGAACCTACATTGTCCAAGTGCCTGCTAGTTAACCTACATAGTCCAAGGCCCCGCTAGTTAACCTAGATATTCCAAGTGCCCGCTAGTTAACCTAGATCGTCCAAGTGTATGCTAGTTAACCTACATAGTCCAAGTTCCCGTTAGGTAACCTAGATAGTACAAGTCTCCGCAAGGTAACCTCCATAGTCCAAGTGCCCGCTAGGTTACCTAGATATTCCAAGTTCCTGTTAGCTAACCTAGATAATCCAAGTGCCCGCTAGGTAACCTACATAGTCCAAGTGCCATTTCGTTAACCTAGATAGTCCAAGTGCCTGCTAGGCAACCTACATAGTCCAAGTGCCCACTAGGTAACCTAAATAATCCAAATGCCCACTAGGGAAACTACATAGTCCAAGTGCCCGCTAGTTAACCTAGATAGTCCAAGTGCCCGCTAGTAAACCTAGATAGTATAAGGGCCCGTTAGTTAATCTAGATAGTCCAAGTGCCCGCTTGTTAACCTACATAGTCCAAGGGCCCTCTAATTAACCTAGATAGTCCAAGTGCCTGCTAGGGATGTACATAGTCCAAGTGCCCGCTAGGTAACCTAGATAGTCCAAGTGCCCGCCAAGGTATGTACATAGTTCAAGTGCCCTCTAGGTAACCTAGATTGTCCAAGTGTCCGCTAGTTAAACTACATAGTCCAAGTGCCCGCTTGGTAACCTAGATAGTCCAAGGTCCTGCTAGTTAACCTACATAGTCCAATGCCCGATAGGGAACCTACATAGTCCAAGTGCCCGCTGAGGAACCTACATAGTCTAAGTGCCCGATAGGGAACCTACATATTCCAAGTGCCCGTTAGGGAACCTATATAGTCCAAGTGCCCACTAGGGAGCCTACATAGTAAAAGTGCCCGCTAGGTAACCTGCTTTGTGCAAGTGCCCGCTAGTTAACCTAGATAGTCCAAGTGCCCGCTAGTTAACCTAGATAGTCGAAGTGCCCAATAGTTAACCTACATAGTCCAAGGTCAGCTAGTTAACCTAGATAGTTCAAGTTCCCGCTAGTTAACCTACATAGTCCAAGGCCCCGCTAGTTAACCTAGATATTCCATGTGCCCGCTAGTTAACCTAGATCGTCCAAGTGTATGCTAGGTAACCTACATAGTCCAAGTGCCCGTTAGGGAACCTAGATAGTCCAAGTGCCCGTAGGGAAACTATATAGTCCAAGTGCCCGCTAGGGAGCCTACATAGTAAAAGTGCCCGCTAGGGAACCTGCTTTGTGCAAGTGCCCGCTAGTTAACCTAGATAGTCCAAGTGCCCGCTAGTTAACCTAGATAGTCGAAGTGCCCAATAGTTAACCTATTAGTCCAAGGTCAGCTAGTTAACCTAGATAGTCCAAGTGCCTGCTAGTTAACCTACATAGTCCAAGGGCCCGCTAGTTAACCTAGATATTCCAAGTGCCCGCTAGTTAACCTAGATCGCCCAAGTGTATGCTAGTTAACCTACATAGTCCAAGTTCCCGTTAGGTAACCTAGATAGTACAAGTGCCCGCAAGGTAACCTTCATAGTCCAAGTGCCCGCTAGGTAACCTAGATATTCCAAGTTCCTCTTAGCTAACCTAGATAATCCAAGTGCCCGCTAGGTAACCTACATAGTCCAAGTGCCATTTCGTTAACCTAGATAGTCCAAGTGCCTGCTAGGTAACCTACATAGTCCAAGTGCCCACTAGGTAACCTAAATAATCCAAATGCCCACTAGGGAAACTACATAGTCCAAGTGCCCGCTAGTTAACCTAGATAGTCCAAGTGCCCGCTAGTAAACCTAGATAGTATAAGGGCCCGTTAGTTAATCTAGATAGTCCAAGTGCCCGCTAGTTAACCTAGATAGTCCAAGTGCCCGCTAGTTAACCTACATAGTCCAAGGGCCCTCTAGTTAACCTAGATAGTCCAAGTGCCTACTAGGGGACGTACATAGTCCAAGTGCCCGCTAGGTAACCTAGATAGTCCAAGTGCCCGCTAGTTAACCTACATTGTCCAAGTGCCTGCTAGTTAACCTACATAGTCCAAGGCCCCGCTAGTTAACCTAGATATTCCAAGTGCCCGCTAGTTAACCTAGATCGTCCAAGTGTATGCTAGTTAACCTACATAGTCCAAGTTCCCGTTAGGTAACCTAGATAGTACAAGTCCCCGCAAGGTAACCTCCATAGTCCAAGTGCCCGCTAGGTTACCTAGATATTTCAAGTTCCTGTTAGCTAACCTAGATAATCCAAGTGCCCGCTAGGTAACCTACATAGTCCAAGTGCCATTTCGTTAACCTAGATAGTCCAAGTGCCTGCTAGGCAACCTACATAGTCCAAGTGCCCACTAGGTAACCTAAATAATCCAAATGCCCACTAGGGAAACTACATAGTCCAAGTGCCTGCTAGTTAACCTAGATAGTCCAAGTGCCCGCTAGTAAACCTAGATAGTATAAGGGCCCGTTAGTTAATCTAGATAGTCCAAGTGCCCGCTAGTTAACCTACATAGTCCAAGGGCCCTCTAGTTAACCTAGATAGTCCAAGTGCCTGCTAGGGGACGTACATAGTCCAAGTGCCCGCTAGGTAACCTAGATAGTCCAAGTGCCCGCTAGTGAACCTACATTGTCCAAGTGCCTGCTAGTTAACCTACATAGTCCAAGGCCCCGCTAGTTAACCTAGATATTCCAAGTGCCCGCTAGTTAACCTAGATCGTCCAAGTGTATGCTAGTTAACCTACATAGTCCAAGTTCCCGTTAGGTAACCTAGATAGTACAAGTCCCCGCAAGGTAACCTCCATAGTCCAAGTGCCCGCTAGGTTACCTAGATATTTCAAGTTCCTGTTAGCTAACCTAGATAATCCAAGTGCCCGCTAGGTAACCTACATAGTCCAAGTGCCATTTCGTTAACCTAGATAGTCCAAGTGCCTGCTAGGCAACCTACATAGTCCAAGTGCCCACTAGGTAACCTAAATAATCCAAATGCCCACTAGGGAAACTACATAGTCCAAGTGCCTGCTAGTTAACCTAGATAGTCCAAGTGCCCGCTAGTAAACCTAGATAGTATAAGGGCCCGTTAGTTAATCTAGATAGTCCAAGTGCCCGCTAGTTAACCTACATAGTCCAAGGGCCCTCTAGTTAACCTAGATAGTCCAAGTGCCTGCTAGGGGACGTACATAGTCCAAGTGCCCGCTAGGTAACCTAGATAGTCCAAGTGCCCGCTAGTGAACCTACATTGTCCAAGTGCCTGCTAGTTAACCTACATAGTCCAAGGCCCCGCTAGTTAACCTAGATATTCCAAGTGCCCGCTAGTTAACCTAGATCGTCCAAGTGTATGCTAGTTAACCTACATAGTCCAAGTTCCCGTTAGGTAACCTAGATAGTACAAGTCCCCGCAAGGTAACCTCCATAGTCCAAGTGCCCGCTAGGTTACCTAGATATTCCAAGTTCCTGTTAGCTAACCTAGATAATCCAAGTGCCCGCTAGGTAACCTACATAGTCCAAGTGCCATTTCGTTAACCTAGATAGTCCAAGTGCCTGCTAGGCAACCTACATAGTCCAAGTGCCCACTAGGTAACCTAAATAATCCAAATGCCCACTAGGGAAACTACATAGTCCAAGTGCCCGCTAGTTAACCTAGATAGTCCAAGTGCCCGCTAGTAAACCTAGATAGTATAAGGGCCCGTTAGTTAATCTAGATAGTCCAAGTGCCCACTAGTTAACCTAGATAGTCCAAGTGCCCGCTAGTTAACCTAGATCGTCTAAGTGCCCGCTAGTTAACCTAGATAATCCAAGTGCCCGCTAGTTAACCTACATAGTCCAAGTGCCCGCTAGGTAACCTAGATAGTCCAAGGTCCTGCTAGTTAACCTACATAGTCCAATGCCCGATAGGGAACCTACATAGTCCAAGTGCCCCCCGAGGAACCTACATTGTCCAAGTGCCCGATAGGGAACCTACATATTCCAAGTGCCCGTTACGGAACCTAGATAGTCCAAGTGCCCGCTAGGGAGCCTACATACTCAAAATGCCCGCTAGGGAACCTGCATTGTACAAGTGCCCGCTAATTTACCTAGATGTTCCACGTGCCCGCTAGTTAACCTAGATAGTCCAAGTGCCCGATAGTTAACCTACATAGTCCAAGTGCCTGATAGGGAACGTACATAGTCCAAGTGCCCGCAGAGGAACCTACATAGTCCAAGTGCCCGTTAGGGAACCTAGATAGTCCAAGTGCCCGTAGGGAAACTATATAGTCCAAGTGCCCGCTAGGGAGCCTACATAGTAAAAGTGCCCGCTAGGGAACCTGCTTTGTGCAAGTGCCCGCTAGTTAACCTAGATAGTCCAAGTGCCCGCTAGTTAACCTAGATAGTCGAAGTGCCCAATAGTTAACCTATTAGTCCAAGGTCAGCTAGTTAACCTAGATAGTCCAAGTGCCTGCTAGTTAACCTACATAGTCCAAGGGCCCGCTAGTTAACCTAGATATTCCAAGTGCCCGCTAGTTAACCTAGATCGTCCAAGTGTATGCTAGTTAACCTACATAGTCCAAGTTCCCGTTAGGTAACCTACATAGTACAAGTGCCCGCAAGGTAACATTCATAGTCCAAGTGCCCGCTAGGTAACCTAGATATTCCAAGTTCCTCTTAGCTAACCTAGATAATCCAAGTGCCCGCTAGGTAACCTACATAGTCCAAGTGCCATTTCGTTAACCTAGATAGTCCAAGTGCCTGCTAGGTAACCTACATAGTCCAAGTGCCCACTAGGTAACCTAAATAATCCAAATGCCCACTAGGGAAACTACATAGTCCAAGTGCCCGCTAGTTAACCTAGATAGTCCAAGTGCCCGCTAGTAAACCTAGATAGTATTAGGGCCCGTTAGTTAATCTAGATAGTCCAAGTGCCCGCTAGTTAACCTAGATAGTCCAAGTGCCCGCTAGTTAACCTACATAGTCCAAGGGCCCTCTAGTTAACCTAGATAGTCCAAGTGCCTGCTAGGGGACGTACATAGTCCAAGTGCCCGCTAGGTAACCTAGATAGTCCAAGTGCCCGCTAGTTAACCTACATTGTCCAAGTGCCTGCTAGTTAACCTACATAGTCCAAGGCCCCGCTAGTTAACCTAGATATTCCAAGTGCCCGCTAGTTAACCTAGATCGTCCAAGTGTATGCTAGTTAACCTACATAGTCCAAGTTCCCGTTAGGTAACCTAGATAGTACAAGTCCCCGCAAGGTAACCTCCATAGTCCAAGTGCCCGCTAGGTTACCTAGATATTCCAAGTTCCTGTTAGCTAACCTAGATAATCCAAGTGCCCGCTAGGTAACCTACATAGTCCAAGTGCCATTTCGTTAACCTAGATAGTCCAAGTGCCTGCTAGGCAACCTACATAGTCCAAGTGCCCACTAGGTAACCTAAATAATCCAAATGCCCACTAGGGAAACTACATAGTCCAAGTGCCTGCTAGTTAACCTAGATAGTCCAAGTGCCCGCTAGTAAACCTAGATAGTATAAGGGCCCGTTAGTTAATCTAGATAGTCCAAGTGCCCGCTAGTTAACCTACATAGTCCAAGGGCCCTCTAGTTAACCTAGATAGTCCAAGTGCCTGCTAGGGGACGTACATAGTCCAAGTGCCCGCTAGGTAACCTAGATAGTCCAAGTGCCCGCTAGTGAACCTACATTGTCCAAGTGCCTGCTAGTTAACCTACATAGTCCAAGGCCCCGCTAGTTAACCTAGATATTCCAAGTGCCCGCTAGTTAACCTAGATCGTCCAAGTGTATGCTAGTTAACCTACATAGTCCAAGTTCCCGTTAGGTAACCTAGATAGTACAAGTCTCCGCAAGGTAACCTCCATAGTCCAAGTGCCCGCTAGGTTACCTAGATATTCCAAGTTCCTGTTAGCTAACCTAGATAATCCAAGTGCCCGCTAGGTAACCTACATAGTCCAAGTGCCATTTCGTTAACCTAGATAGTCCAAGTGCCTGCTAGGCAACCTACATAGTCCAAGTGCCCACTAGGTAACCTAAATAATCCAAATGCCCACTAGGGAAACTACATAGTCCAAGTGCCCGCTAGTTAACCTAGATAGTCCAAGTGCCCGCTAGTAAACCTAGATAGTATAAGGGCCCGTTAGTTAATCTAGATAGTCCAAGTGCCCGCTTGTTAACCTACATAGTCCAAGGGCCCTCTAGTTAACCTAGATAGTCCAAGTGCCTGCTAGGGATGTACATAGTCCAAGTGCCCGCTAGGTAACCTAGATAGTCCAAGTGCCCGCCAAGGTATGTACATAGTTCAAGTGCCCTCTAGGTAACCTAGATTGTCCAAGTGTCCGCTAGTTAAACTACATAGTCCAAGTGCCCGCTTGGTAACCTAGATAGTCCAAGGTCCTGCTAGTTAACCTACATAGTCCAATGCCCGATAGGGAACCTACATAGTCCAAGTGCCCGCTGAGGAACCTACATAGTCTAAGTGCCCGATAGGGAACCTACATATTCCAAGTGCCCGTTAGGGAACCTATATAGTCCAAGTGCCCACTAGGGAGCCTACATAGTAAAAGTGCCCGCTAGGTAACCTGCTTTGTGCAAGTGCCCGCTAGTTAACCTAGATAGTCCAAGTGCCCGCTAGTTAACCTAGATAGTCGTAGTGCCCAATAGTTAACCTACATAGTCCAAGGTCAGCTAGTTAACCTAGATAGTTCAAGTTCCCGCTAGTTAACCTACATAGTCCAAGGCCCCGCTAGTTAACCTAGATATTCCATGTGCCCGCTAGTTAACCTAGATCGTCCAAGTGTATGCTAGGTAACCTACATAGTCCAAGTGCCCGTTAGGGAACCTAGATAGTCCAAGTGCCCGCAAGGTAACCTTCATAGTCCAAGTGCCCGCTAGGTAACCTAGATATTCCAAGTTCCTCTTAGCTAACCTAGATAATCCAAGTGCCCGCTAGGTAACCTACATAGTCCAAGTGCCATTTCGTTAACCTAGATAGTCCAAGTGCCTGCTAGGTAACCTACATAGTCCAAGTGCCCACTAGGTAACCTAAATAATCCAAATGCCCACTAGGGAAACTACATAGTCCAAGTGCCCGCTAGTTAACCTAGATAGTCCAAGTGCCCGCTAGTAAACCTAGATAGTATAAGGGCCCGTTAGTTAATCTAGATAGTCCAAGTGCCCGCTAGTTAACCTAGATAGTCCAAGTGCCCGCTAGTTAACCTACATAGTCCAAGGGCCCTCTAGTTAACCTAGATAGTCCAAGTGCCTGCTAGGGGACGTACATAGTCCAAGTGCCCGCTAGGTAACCTAGATAGTCCAAGTGCCCGCTAGTTAACCTACATTGTCCAAGTGCCTGCTAGTTAACCTACATAGTCCAAGGCCCCGCTAGTTAACCTAGATATTCCAAGTGCCCGCTAGTTAACCTAGATCGTCCAAGTGTATGCTAGTTAACCTACATAGTCCAAGTTCCCGTTAGGTAACCTAGATAGTACAAGTCCCCGCAAGGTAACCTCCATAGTCCAAGTGCCCGCTAGGTTACCTAGATATTCCAAGTTCCTGTTAGCTAACCTAGATAATCCAAGTGCCCGCTAGGTAACCTACATAGTCCAAGTGCCATTTCGTTAACCTAGATAGTCCAAGTGCCTGCAAGGCAACCTACATAGTCCAAGTGCCCACTAGGTAACCTAAATAATCCAAATGCCCACTAGGGAAACTACATAGTCCAAGTGCCTGCTAGTTAACCTAGATAGTCCAAGTGCCCGCTAGTAAACCTAGATAGTATAAGGGCCCGTTAGTTAATCTAGATAGTCCAAGTGCCCGCTAGTTAACCTACATAGTCCAAGGGCCCTCTAGTTAACCTAGATAGTCCAAGTGCCTGCTAGGGGACATACATAGTCCAAGTGCCCGCTAGGTAACCTAGATAGTCCAAGTGCCCGCTAGTGAACCTACATTGTCCAAGTGCCTGCTAGTTAACCTACATAGTCCAAGGCCCCGCTAGTTAACCTAGATATACCAAGTGCCCGCTAGTTAACCTAGATCGTCCAAGTGTATGCTAGTTAACCTACATAGTCCAAGTTCCCGTTAGGTAACTTAGATAGTACAAGTCCCCGCAAGGTAACCTCCATAGTCCAAGTGCCCGCTAGGTTACCTAGATATTCCAAGTTCCTGTTAGCTAACCTAGATAATCCAAGTGCCCGCTAGGTAACCTACATAGTCCAAGTGCCATTTCGTTAACCTAGATAGTCCAAGTGCCTGCTAGGCAACCTACATAGTCCAAGTGCCCACTAGGTAACCTAAATAATCCAAATGCCCACTAGGGAAACTACATAGTCCAAGTGCCCGCTAGTTAACCTAGATAGTCCAAGTGCCCGCTAGTAAACCTAGATAGTATAAGGGCCCGTTAGTTAATCTAGATAGTCCAAGTGCCCGCTTGTTAACCTACATAGTCCAAGGGCCCTCTAGTTAACCTAGATAGTCCAAGTGCATGCTAGGGGACGTACATAGTCCAAGTGCCCGCTAGGTAACCTAGATAGTCCAAGTGCCCGCCAAGGTATGTACATAGTTCAAGTGCCCTCTAGGTAACCTAGATTGTCCAAGTGTCCGCTAGTTAAACTACATAGTCCAAGTGCCCGCTTGGTAACCTAGATAGTCCAAGGTCCTGCTAGTTAACCTACATAGTCCAATGCCTGATAGGGAACCTACATTGTCCAAGTGCCCGCTGAGGAACCTACATAGTCCAAGTGCCCGATAGGGAACCTACATATTCCAAGTGCCCGTTAGAGAACCTATATAGTCCAAGTGCCCACTAGGGAGCCTACATAGTAAAAGTGCCCGCTAGGTAACCTGCTTTGTGCAAGTGCCCGCTAGTTAACCTAGATAGTCCAAGTGCCCGCTAGTTAACCTAGATAGTCGAAGTGCCCAATAGTTAACCTACATAGTCCAAGGTCAGCTAGTTAACCTAGATAGTTCAAGTTCCCGCTAGTTAACCTACATAGTCCAAGGCCCCGCTAGTTAACCTAGATATTCCATGTGCCCGCAAGTTAACCTAGATCGTCCAAGTGTATGCTAGGTAACCTACATAGTCCAAGTCCCGTTAGGTAACCTAGATAGTACAAGTCACCGCAATGTAACCTCCATAGTCCAAGTGCCCGCTAGGTTACCTAGATATTACAAGTTCCTGTTAGCTAACCTAGATAATTCAAGTGCCCGCTAGGTAACCTACATAGTCCAAGTGCCATTTCGTTAACCTAGATTGTCCAAGTGCCTGCTAGGTAACCTACATAGTCCAAGGTCCCGCTAGGTAACCTATATAGTCCAAGTCCCCGCTAAGAAATCAAGATAGTCCAAGTGCCCGTTAGGTAACCTAGATAGTCCAAGTGCCCGCTAGGTAAACTAAATAGTCCAAGTTCCTGCTAGGTAACCTAGATAGTCCAAGTGCCCGTTACCTAACCTACATAATCCAATTGCCCGCTATGCAACATACATAGTCCAAGTGCCCATTGGTTAACCTAGAAGTCCAAGTGCAAGCTAGGTAACCGGAACTGTCCAAGTGCCCGCTAGTTTACCTACATAGCCCAAGGTCCTGCTAGTTAACCTACATAGTCCAATGCCCGATAGGGAACCTACATAGTCCAAGTGCCCGCTGAGGAACTTACATATTCCAAGTGCCCGTTAGGGAACCTAGATAATCCAAGTGCCTGCTAGGGAACTTACATACTCAAAATGCCCGCTAGGGAACCTGCATTGTACAAGTGCCCGCTAATTAACCTAGATGTTCCAAGTGCCCGCTAGTTAACCTAGAAAGTCCAAGTGCCCGATAGTTAACCTACATAGTCCAAGGTCAGCTAGTTAACCTAGATAGTCCAAGTTCCCGCTAGTTAACCTACATAGTCCAAGTGCCTGCTAGTTAACCTACATAGTCCAAGGGCCCGCTAGTTAACCTAGATATTCCAAGTGCCCGCTAGTTAACCTAGATCCTCCAAGTGTATGCTAGTTAACCTACATAGTCCAAGTTCCCGTTAGGTAACCTAGATAGTACAAGTGCCCGCAAGGTAACCTCCATAGTCCAAGTGCCTGCTAGGTAACCTAGATATTCCAAGTTCCTGTTAGCTAACCTAGATAATACAAGTGCCCGCTAGGTAACCTACATAGTCCAAGTGCCCGTAGGGAACCTAGATAGTCCAAGTGCCCGCTAGGGAACCTACATAGTAAAAGTGCCCGCTAGGGAACCTGCTTTGTGCAAGTGCCCGCTAGTTAACCTAGATAGTCCAAGTGCCCAATAGTTAACCTACATAGTCCAAGGTCAGCTAGTTAACCTAGATAGTCCAAGTTCCCGCTAGTTAACCTACATAGTCCAAGTGCCTGCTAGTTAACCTACATAGTCCAAGGGCCCGCTAGTTAACCTAGATATTCCAAGTGCCCGCTAGTTAACCTAGATCGTCCAAGTTTATGCTAGTTAACCTACATAGTCCAAGTTCCCGTTAGGTAACCTAGATAGTACAAGTGCCCGCAAGGTAACCTCCATAGTCCAAGTGCCTGCTAGGTAACCTAGATATTCCAAGTTCCTGTTAGCTAACCAAGATAATACAAGTGCCCGCTAGGTAACCTACATAGTCCAAGTGCCATTTCGTTAACCTAGATAGTCCAAGTGCCTGCTAGGTAACCTACATAGTCCAAGTGCCCACTAGGTAACCTAAATAATCCAAAGCCCACTAGGGAAACTACATAGCCCAAGTGCCCGCTAGTTAACCTAGATAGTCCAAGTGCCCGCTAGTAAACCTAGATAGTATAAGGGCCCGTTAGTTAACCTAGATAGTCCAAGTGCCCGCTAGTTAACCTAGATCGTCTAAGTGCCCGCCAGTTATCCTAGATAATCCAATTGCCCGCTAGTTAACCTACATAGTCCAAGGGCCCTCTAGTTAACCTAGATAGTCCAAGTGCCCGCTAGGGCACGTACATAGTCCAAGTGCCCGCTAGGTAACCTAGATAGTCCAAGTGCCCGCCAAGGTATGTACATAGTTCAAGTGCCCGCTTGGTAACCTAGATTGTCCAAGTGTCCGCTAGTTAAACTACATAGTCCAAGTGCCCGCTAGGTATCTTAGATAGTCCAAGGTCCTGCTAGTTAACCTACATAGTCCAATGCCCAATAGGGAACCTACATAGTCCAAGTGCCCGCTGAGGAACCTACATAGTCCAAGTGCCCGATAGCGAACCTATATATTCCAAGTGCCCATTAGGGAACTTATATAGTCCAAGTGCCCGCCAGGGAACCTACATACTCAAAATGCCCGCTAGGGAACCTGCATTGTACAAGTGCACGCTAATTAACTTAGATAGTCCACGTGCCCTCTAGTTAACCTAGATAGTCCAAGTGCCCGATATTTAACCTACATAGTCCAAGAGCCTGATAGGGAACCTACATAGTCCAAGTGCCCGCAGAGGAACCTACATAGTCCAAGTGCCCGTTAGGGAACCTAGATAGTCCAAGTGCCCGTAGGGAACCTAGATAGTCCAAGTGCCCGCTAGGGAACCTACATAGTAAAAGTGCCCGCTAGGGAACCTGCTTTGTGCAAGTGCCCGCTAGTTAACATAGATAGTCCAAGTGCCCGCTAGTTAACCTAGATAGTCCAAGTGCCCGATAGTTAACCTACATAGACCAAGGTCAGCTAGTTAACCTAGATAGTCCAAGTTCCCGCTAGTTAACCTACATAGTCCAAGTGCCTGCTAGTTAACCTACATAGTCCAAGGGCCCGCTAGTTAACCTAGATATTCCAAGTGCCCGCTAGTTAACCTAGATCGTCCAAGTGTATGCTAGTTAACCTACATAGTCCAAGTTCCCGTTAGGTAACCTAGATAGTACAATTGCCCGCAAGGTAACCTCCATAGTCCAAGTGCCTGCTAGGTAACCTAGATATTCCAAGTTCCTGTTAGCTAACCTAGATAATACAAGTGCCCGCTAGGTAACCTACATAGTCCTAGTGCCATTTCGTTAACCTAGATAGTCCAAGTGCCCGTTCGCTAACCTAGATAGTCCAAGTGCCCGCTAGGTAACCTAGACAGTCCAAGTGCCTGCTAGTTAACCTACATAGTCCAATGCCCAATAGGGAACCTACATAGTCCAAGTGCCCGCTGAGGAACCTACATAATCCAAGTGCCCGTTAGCGAAACTATATATTCCAAGTGCCCGTTAGGGAACTTATATAGTCCAAGTGCCCGCTAGGGAACCTACATACTCAAAATGCCCGCTAGGGAACCTGCATTGTACAAGTGCCCGCTAATTAACTTAGATAGTCCACGTGCCCTCTAGTTAACCTAGATAGTCCAAGTGCCCGATATTTAACCTACATAGTCCAAGAGCCTGATAGGGAACCTACATAGTCCAAGTGCCCGCAGAGGAACCTACATAGTCCAAGTGCCCGTTAGGGATCCTAGATAGTCCAAGTGCCCGTAGGGAACCTAGATAGTCCAAGTGCCCGCTAGGGAACCTACATAGTAAAAGTTCCCGCTAGGGAACCTGCTTTGTGCAAGTGCCCGCTAGTTAACATAGATAGTCCAAGTGCCCGCTAGTTAACCTAGATAGTCCAAGTGCCCGATAGTTAACCTACATAGTCCAAGGTCAGCTAGTTAACCTAGATAGTCCAAGTTCCCGCTAGTTAACCTACATAGTCCAAGTGCCTGCTAGTTAACCTACATAGTCCAAGGGCCCGCTAGTTAACCTAGATATTCCAAGTGCCCACTAGTTAACCTAGATCGTCCAAGTGTATGCTAGTTAACCTACATAGTCCAAGTTCCCGTTAGGTAACCTAGATAGTACAATTGCCCGCAAGGTAACCTCCATAGTCCAAGTGCCTGCTAGGTAACCTAGATATTCCAAGTTCCTGTTAGCTAACCTAGATAATACAAGTGCCCGCTAGGTAACCTACATAGTCCTAGTGCCATTTCGTTAACCTAGATAGTCCAAGTGCCCGTTCGCTAACCTAGATAGTCCAAGTGCCCGCTAGGTAACCTAGACAGTCCAAGTGCCTGCTAGGTAACCTACATAGTCCAAATGCCCGTTCGTTAACCTACATAGTCCAAGGGCCCACTATTTAACTTAGATCGTCCAAGTGCCTCGGTTAACCTACATAGTCCAAGTGCCCGCAAGGTGACCTATAAAATCCAAGTTCCATCTATGTAACCTAGATAGTCCAAGGGCCCGCTAGTTAACCTACATAGTCCAAGTGCCCGCTAGGTAAACTAGATATCCAAATTCCCGCTAAGGAACCTACATAGTCCAAGTGCCCGCTAGTTAACCTAGATAGTCCAAGTGCCGCTAGGTAACCTATATAGTGCAAATGTCCCCTAGTTAACCTACATAGTCCAAGTGCCCGCTAGTTAACATAGATAGTCCAAGTGCCCGCTAGGGAACGTACATAGTCCAAGTGCCCGTTAGGTAACCTAGATAGTGCAAGTGCCCGGTAGTTAACCTACATAGCCCAAGTGCCCGCTAGGTTACCTAGATAGTCCAAGGGCGCGCTAGTTAACCTACATAGTCCAAGTGCCCGTTAGTTAACTTACATAGTTCAAGTGTCCGTAAGGAACATATATAGTCCAAGTGCCCGCTAGGGAACATACAGAGTCTAAGTGCCCGCTAGGGAACCTACGTAGTCCAAGTGCCCGCTAGGGAATCTACATAGTCCAAGGGCCCGCAAGTTAACGTAGATAGTCCAAGTGCCGCTAGTTAATCTACATAGTTCAAGGGACCGCTAGTTAACCTACATAGTCCAAGTACCGGCTAGTTAACCTAGATCGTCCAAGTGTCCGCTAGTTAACCTACATAGTACAAGTGCCCGCTAGGGAACCTACATAGTCCAAGTGCCTGCTAGGGAACCTACATAGTCCAAGTGCCCACTCTGGAACATACATAGTCCAAGTGCCCGCCAGGGAATCTACATAGTCCAAGGGCCCGCTAGTTAACGAAGATACTCCAAGTGCCTCTAGTTAATCTACATAGTTTAAGGGCCCGCAAGTTAACCTACATAGTCCAAGTATCCGCTAGTCAACCTAGATCGTCCAAGTGACCGCTAGTTAACTTACATAGTCCAAGGGCCCGCTAGTTAACCTACATAGTCCAAGGGCCCGCTAGTTAACCTACATCGTCCAAGGGCCCGCTAGTTAACCTACGTAGTCCAAGTGCCCCCTAGTTAACCTACATACTCCAAGTGCCCGCTAGGTAACCTAGACAGTTCAAGTGAGCACTAGGTTACCTACATAGTCCAAGTGCCCGTTCGTTTACCTACATAATCCAAGTGCCCGCTAGGTAACCAATATAGTCCAAATGCCCGCTAGGGACCCTAATAGTCCAAATGTCCGCTAGTTAACCTAGATAGTCCAAGTGCTCGCTATTTAACATAGATAGTCCAAGTGCCCACTAGTTAACCTAGATAGACCAAGTGCCCGCTAGGGAAATTATCTAGTCCAAGTACCCGATAGGGAACCTACATAGTCCAAGTGCCCGCTAGATAACATAGATAGTCCAAGTACCCGCTAGGAAACGTACATAGTCCAAGTGCCCGCTAGGGAACGTACATAGTCCAAGTGCCCGCTAGGTAACCTAGATAGTCCAAGTGCCCGCTAGTAAACCTAGATAGTATAAGGGCCCGCTATTTAACCTAGATAGTCCAAGTGCCCGCTAGTTAACCTAGATCGTCTAAGTGCCCGCTAGTTAACCTTGATAATCCAAGTGCCCGCTAGTTAACCTACATAGTACAAGGGCCTTCTAGTTAACCTAAATAGTCCAAGTGCCCTCTAGGGGACGTACATAGTCCCAGTGCCCGCTAGGTAAACTAGATATCCAAATTCTCGCTAAGGAACCTACATAGTCCAAGTGCACGCTAGTTAACCCAGATATTCCAAGTGCCCGCTAGTTAACCTAGATAGTCCAAGTGCCGCTAGGTAACCTATATAGAGCAAGTGTCCCCTAGTTAACCTACATAGTACAAGTGCCCGCTAGGGAACCTACATAGTCCAAGTGCCTGCTAGGGAACCTACATAGTCCAAGTGCCCGCTCTGGAACATACATAGTCCAAGTGCCCGCTAGGGAATCTACATAGTCCAAGGGCCCGGTAGTTAACGTAGATACTCCAAGTGCCTCTAGTTAATCTACATAGTCTAAGGGCCCGCAAGTTAACCTACATAGTCCAAGTATCCGCTAGTTAACCTAGATCGTCCAAGTGCCCGCTAGTTAACTTACATAGTCCAAGGGCCCGCTAGTTAACCTACATAGTCCAAGGGCCCGCTAGTTAACCTACATCGTACAAGGGGCCACCAGTCAACCTACGTAGTCCAAGTGCCCCCTAGTTAACCTACATACTCCAAGTGCCCGCTAGGTAACCTAGACAGTTCAAGTGAGCACTAGGTTACCTACATAGTCCAAGTGCCCGTTCGTTTACCTACATAATCCAAGTGCCCGCTAGGTAACCAATATAGTCCAAATGCCCGCTAGGGACCCTAATAGTCCAAATGCCCGCTAGTTAACCTAGATAGTCCAAGTGCTCGCTACTTAACATAGATAGTCCAAGTGCCCACTAGTTAACCTAGATAGACCAAGTGCCCGCTAGGGAACTTATCTAGTCCAAGTGCCCGATAGGGAACCTACATAGTCCAAGTGCCCGCTAGATAACATAGATAGTCCAAGTACCCGCTAGGAAACGTACATAGGCCAAGTGCCCGCTAGGGAACGTACATAGTCCAAGTGCCCGCTAGGTAACCTGGATAGTCCAAATGCCCGCTAGGGAACCCACATAGTCCAAGTGCCCGTTACGTAACCTAGATAGTCCAAATGCCCGCTAGGGAACCCACATAGTCCAAGTGCCCGCTAGGGAACTTACATAGTCCAAGGGCCCGCTAGGGAACCTACATAGTCCAAGTGCCCGTTAGTTAACCTAGATAGTCCAAGTTCCCGCTAGGTAACCTAAATATTCCAAGTGCCCGTTACCTAACCTAGATAATCCAATTGCCCGCTATGCAACATACATAGTCCAAGTGCCCATTCGTTAACCTAGAAATCCAAGTGCCCGCTAGGTAACCGGGACTGTCCAAGTGCCCGCTAGGTTACCTACATAGTCCAAATGCCCGCTAATTAACCTACATAGTACAAGTGCCCGCTAGGTAACCTAGATAGTGCAAGTGCCCGCTAGGTAACCTACATATTCCAAGTGCCCGCTAGTTAACCTAGATAGTCCAAGTGCCCGTTCGTTAACCTAGATAGTCCAAGTGCCCGCTAGGTAACCTAGACAGTCCAAGTGCCTGCTAGGTAACCTACATAGTCCAAATGCCCGTTCGTTAACCTACATAGTCCAAGAGCCCACTATTTAACTTAGATCGTCCAAGTGCCTCGGTTAACCTACATAGTCCAAATGCCCGCAAGGTGACCTATAAAATCCAAGTTCCATCTATGTAACCTAGATAGTCCAAGGGCCCGCTAGTTAACCTACATAGTCCAAGTGCCCGCTAGGTAAACTAGATATCCAAATTCCCGCTAAGGAACCTACATAGTCCAAGTGCACGCTAGTTAACCCAGATAGTCCAAGTGCCCGCTAGTTAACCTAGATAGTCCAAGTGCCGCTAGGTAACCTATATAGTGCAAGTGTCCCCTAGTTAACCTACATAGTCCAAGTGCCCGCTAGTTAACATAGATAGTCCAAGTGCCCGCTAGGGTACGTACATAGTCCAAGTGCCCGTTAGGTAACCTAGATAGTGCAAGTGCCCGGTAGTTAACCTACATAGCCCAAGTGCCCGCTAGGTTACCTAGATAGTCCAAGGGCGCTAGTTAAACAACATAGTCCAAGTGCCCGTTAGTTAACTTACATAGTTCAAGTGTCCATAAGGAACATATATAGTCCAAGTGCCCGCTAGGGAACATACAGAGTCTAAGTGCCCGCTAGGGAACCTACGTAGTCCAAGTGCCCGTTAGGGAATCTACATAGTCCAAGGGCCCGCTAGTTAACGTAGATAGTCCAAGTGCCGCTAGTTAATCTACATAGTTCAAGGGACCGCTAGTTAACCTACATAGTCCAAGTGCCTGCTAGTTAACCTAGATAGTCCAAGTGCCCGCTAGTAAACCTAGATAGTATAAGGGCCCGTTAGTTAATCTAGATAGTCCAAGTGCCCGCTAGTTAACCTACATAGTCCAAGGGCCCTCTAGTTAACCTAGATAGTCCAAGTGCCTGCTAGGGGACATACATAGTCCAAGTGCCCGCTAGGTAACCTAGATAGTCCAAGTGCCCGCTAGTGAACCTACATTGTCCAAGTGCCTGCTAGTTAACCTACATAGTCCAAGGCCCCGCTAGTTAACCTAGATATACCAAGTGCCCGCTAGTTAACCTAGATCGTCCAAGTGTATGCTAGTTAACCTACATAGTCCAAGTTCCCGTTAGGTAACTTAGATAGTACAAGTCCCCGCAAGGTAACCTCCATAGTCCAAGTGCCCGCTAGGTTACCTAGATATTCCAAGTTCCTGTTAGCTAACCTAGATAATCCAAGTGCCCGCTAGGTAACCTACATAGTCCAAGTGCCATTTTGTTAACCTAGATAGTCCAAGTGCCTGCTAGGCAACCTACATAGTCCAAGTGCCCACTAGGTAACCTAAATAATCCAAATGCCCACTAGGGAAACTACATAGTCCAAGTGCCCGCTAGTTAACCTAGATAGTCCAAGTGCCCGCTAGTAAACCTAGATAGTATAAGGGCCCGTTAGTTAATCTAGATAGTCCAAGTGCCCGCTTGTTAACCTACATAGTCCAAGGGCCCTCTAGTTAACCTAGATAGTCCAAGTGCATGCTAGGGGACGTACATAGTCCAAGTGCCCGCTAGGTAACCTAGATAGTCCAAGTGCCCGCCAAGGTATGTACATAGTTCAAGTGCCCTCTAGGTAACCTAGATTGTCCAAGTGTCCGCTAGTTAAACTACATAGTCCAAGTGCCCGCTTGGTAACCTAGATAGTCCAAGGTCCTGCTAGTTAACCTACATAGTCCAATGCCCGATAGGGAACCTACATAGTCCAAGTGCCCGCTGAGGAACCTACATAGTCCAAGTGCCCGATAGGGAACCTACATATTCCAAGTGCCCGTTAGGGAACCTATATAGTCCAAGTGCCCACTAGGGAGCCTACATAGTAAAAGTGCCCGCTAGGTAACCTGCTTTGTGCAAGTGCCCGCTAGTTAACCTAGATAGTCCAAGTGCCCGCTAGTTAACCTAGATAGTCGAAGTGCCCAATAGTTAACCTACATAGTCCAAGGTCAGCTAGTTAACCTAGATAGTTCAAGTTCCCGCTAGTTAACCTACATAGTCCAAGGCCCCGCTAGTTAACCTAGATATTCCATGTGCCCGCTAGTTAACCTAGATCGTCCAAGTGTATGCTAGGTAACCTACATAGTCCAAGTCCCGTTAGGTAACCTAGATAGTACAAGTCACCGCAATGTAACCTCCATAGTCCAAGTGCCCGCTAGGTTACCTAGATATTACAAGTTCCTGTTAGCTAACCTAGATAATTCAAGTGCCCGCTAGGTAACCTACATAGTCCAAGTGCCATTTCGTTAACCTAGATTGTCCAAGTGCCTGCTAGGTAACCTACATAGTCCAAGGTCCCGCTAGGTAACCTATATAGTCCAAGTCCCCGCTAAGAAATCAAGATAGTCCAAGTGCCCGTTAGGTAACCTAGATAGTCCAAGTGCCCGCTAGGTAAACTAAATAGTCCAAGTTCCTGCTAGGTAACCTAGATAGTCCAAGTGCCCGTTACCTAACCTACATAATCCAATTGCCCGCTATGCAACATACATAGTCCAAGTGCCCATTGGTTAACCTAGAAGTCCAAGTGCAAGCTAGGTAACCGGAACTGTCCAAGTGCCCGCTAGTTTACCTACATAGCCCAAGGTCCTGCTAGTTAACCTACATAGTCCAATGCCCGATAGGGAACCTACATAGTCCAAGTGCCCGCTGAGGAACCTACATATTCCAAGTGCCCGTTAGGGAACCTAGATAATCCAAGTGCCTGCTAGGGAACTTACATACTCAAAATGCCCGCTAGGGAACCTGCATTGTACAAGTGCCCGCTAATTAACCTAGATGTTCCAAGTGCCCGCTAGTTAACCTAGATAGTCCAAGTGCCCGATAGTTAACCTACATAGTCCAAGGTCAGCTAGTTAACCTAGATAGTCCAAGTTCCCGCTAGTTAACCTACATAGTCCAAGTGCCTGCTAGTTAACCTACATAGTCCAAGGGCCCGCTAGTTAACCTAGATATTCCAAGTGCCCGCTAGTTAACCTAGATCCTCCAAGTGTATGCTAGTTAACCTACATAGTCCAAGTTCCCGTTAGGTAACCTAGATAGTACAAGTGCCCGCAAGGTAACCTCCATAGTCCAAGTGCCTGCTAGGTAACCTAGATATTCCAAGTTCCTGTTAGCTAACCTAGATAATACAAGTGCCCGCTAGGTAACCTACATAGTCCAAGTGCCCGTAGGGAACCTAGATAGTCCAAGTGCCCGCTAGGGAACCTACATAGTAAAAGTGCCCGCTAGGGAACCTGCTTTGTGCAAGTGCCCGCTAGTTAACCTAGATAGTCCAAGTGCCCAATAGTTAACCTACATAGTCCAAGGTCAGCTAGTTAACCTAGATAGTCCAAGTTCCCGCTAGTTAACCTACATAGTCCAAGTGCCTGCTAGTTAACCTACATAGTCCAAGGGCCCGCTAGTTAACCTAGATATTCCAAGTGCCCGCTAGTTAACCTAGATCGTCCAAGTGTATGCTAGTTAACCTACATAGTCCAAGTTCCCGTTAGGTAACCTAGATAGTACAAGTGCCCGCAAGGTAACCTCCATAGTCCAAGTGCCTGCTAGGTAACCTAGATATTCCAAGTTCCTGTTAGCTAACCAAGATAATACAAGTGCCCGCTAGGTAACCTACATAGTCCAAGTGCCATTTCGTTAACCTAGATAGTCCAAGTGCCTGCTAGGTAACATACATAGTCCAAGTGCCCACTAGGTAACCTAAATAATCCAAAGCCCACTAGGGAAACTACATAGCCCAAGTTCCCGCTAGTTAACCTAGATAGTCCAAGTGCCCGCTAGTAAACCTAGATAGTATAAGGGCCCGTTAGTTAACCTAGATAGTCCAAGTGCCCGCTAGTTAACCTAGATCGTCTAAGTGCCCGCCAGTTATCCTAGATAATCCAATTGCCCGCTAGTTAACCTACATAGTCCAAGGGCCCTCTAGTTAACCTAGATAGTCCAAGTGCCCGCTAGGGCACGTACATAGTCCAAGTGCCCGCTAGGTAACCTAGATAGTCCAAGTGCCCGCCAAGGTATGTACATAGTTCAAGTGCCCGCTTGGTAACCTAGATTGTCCAAGTGTCCGCTAGTTAAACTACATAGTCCAAGTGCCCGCTAGGTATCTTAGATAGTCCAAGGTCCTGCTAGTTAACCTACATAGTCCAATGCCCAATAGGGAACCTACATAGTCCAAGTGCCCGCTGAGGAACCTACATAGTCCAAGTGCCCGATAGCGAACCTATATATTCCAAGTGCCCGTTAGGGAACTTATATAGTCCAAGTGCCCGCCAGGGAACCTACATACTCAAAATGCCCGCTAGGGAACCTGCATTGTACAAGTGCACGCTAATTAACTTAGATAGTCCACGTGCCCTCTAGTTAACCTAGATAGTCCAAGTGCCCGATATTTAACCTACATAGTCCAAGAGCCTGATAGGGAACCTACATAGTCCAAGTGCCCGCAGAGGAACCTACATAGTCCAAGTGCCCGTTAGGGAACCTAGATAGTCCAAGTGCCCGTAGGGAACCTAGATAGTCCAAGTGCCCGCTAGGGAACCTACATAGTAAAAGTGCCCGCTAGGGAACCTGCTTTGTGCAAGTGCCCGCTAGTTAACATAGATAGTCCAAGTGCCCGCTAGTTAACCTAGATAGTCCAAGTGCCCGATAGTTAACCTACATAGACCAAGGTCAGCTAGTTAACCTAGATAGTCCAAGTTCCCGCTAGTTAACCTACATAGTCCAAGTGCCTGCTAGTTAACCTACATAGTCCATGGGCCCGCTAGTTAACCTAGATATTCCAAGTGCCCGCTAGTTAACCTAGATCGTCCAAGTGTATGCTAGTTAACCTACATAGTCCAAGTTCCCGTTAGGTAACCTAGATAGTACAATTGCCCGCAAGGTAACCTCCATAGTCCAAGTGCCTGCTAGGTAACCTAGATATTCCAAGTTCCTGTTAGCTAACCTAGATAATACAAGTGCCCGCTAGGTAACCTACATAGTCCTAGTGCCATTTCGTTAACCTAGATAGTCCAAGTGCCCGTTCGCTAACCTAGATAGTCCAAGTGCCCGCTAGGTAACCTAGACAGTCCAAGTGCCTGCTAGTTAACCTACATAGTCCAATGCCCAATAGGGAACCTACATAGTCCAAGTGCCCGCTGAGGAACCTACATAATCCAAGTGCCCGTTAGCGAAACTATATATTCCAAGTGCCCGTTAGGGAACTTATATAGTCCAAGTGCCCGCTAGGGAACCTACATACTCAAAATGCCCGCTAGGGAACCTGCATTGTACAAGTGCCCGCTAATTAACTTAGATAGTCCACGTGCCCTCTAGTTAACCTAGATAGTCCAAGTGCCCGATATTTAACCTACATAGTCCAAGAGCCTGATAGGGAACCTACATAGTCCAAGTGCCCGCAGAGGAACCTACATAGTCCAAGTGCCCGTTAGGGATCCTAGATAGTCCAAGTGCCCGTAGGGAACCTAGATAGTCCAAGTGCCCGCTAGGGAACCTACATAGTAAAAGTTCCCGCTAGGGAACCTGCTTTGTGCAAGTGCCCGCTAGTTAACATAGATAGTCCAAGTGCCCGCTAGTTAACCTAGATAGTCCAAGTGCCCGATAGTTAACCTACATAGTCCAAGGTCAGCTAGTTAACCTAGATAGTCCAAGTTCCCGCTAGTTAACCTACATAGTCCAAGTGCCTGCTAGTTAACCTACATAGTCCAAGGGCCCGCTAGTTAACCTAGATATTCCAAGTGCCCACTAGTTAACCTAGATCGTCCAAGTGTATGCTAGTTAACCTACATAGTCCAAGTTCCCGTTAGGTAACCTAGATAGTACAATTGCCCGCAAGGTAACCTCCATAGTTCAAGTGCCAGCTAGGTAACCTAGATATTCCAAGTTCCTGTTAGCTAACCTAGATAATACAAGTGCCTACTAGGTAACCTACATAGTCCTAGTGCCATTTCGTTAACCTAGATAGTCCAAGTGCCCGTTCGCTAACCTAGATAGTCCAAGTGCCCGCTAGGTAACCTAGACAGTCCAAGTGCCTGCTAGGTAACCTACATAGTCCAAATGCCCGTTCGTTAACCTACATAGTCCAAGGGCCCACTATTTAACTTAGATCGTCCAAGTGCCTCGGTTAACCTACATAGTCCAAGTGCCCGCAAGGTGACCTATAAAATCCAAGTTCCATCTATGTAACCTAGATAGTCCAAGGGCCCGCTAGTTAACCTACATAGTCCAAGTGCCCGCTAGGTAAACTAGATATCCAAATTCCCGCTAAGGAACCTACATAGTCCAAGTGCCCGCTAGTTAACCTAGATAGTCCAAGTGCCGCTAGGTAACCTATATAGTGCAAATGTCCCCTAGTTAACCTACATAGTCCAAGTGCCCGCTAGTTAACATAGATAGTCCAAGTGCCCGCTAGGGAACGTACATAGTCCAAGTGCCCGTTAGGTAACCTAGATAGTGCAAGTGCCCGGTAGTTAACCTACATAGCCCAAGTGCCCGCTAGGTTACCTAGATAGTCCAAGGGCGCGCTAGTTAACCTACATAGTCCAAGTGCCCGTTAGTTAACTTACATAGTTCAAGTGTCCGTAAGGAACATATATAGTCCAAGTGCCCGCTAGGGAACATACAGAGTCTAAGTGCCCGCTAGGGAACCTACGTAGTCCAAGTGCCCGCTAGGGAATCTACATAGTCCAAGGGCCCGCTAGTTAACGTAGATAGTCCAAGTGCCGCTAGTTAACCTACGTAGTCCAAGTGCCCCCTAGTTAACCTACATACTCCAAGTGCCCGCTAGGTATCCTAGACAGTTCAAGTGAGCACTAGGTTACCTACATAGTCCAAGTGCCCGTTCGTTTACCTACATAATCCAAGTGCCCGCTAGGTAACCAATATAGTCCAAATGCCCGCTAGGGACCCTAATAGTCCAAATGTCCGCTAGTTAACCTAGATAGTCCAAGTGCTCGCTAGTTAACCTAGATAGACCAAGTGCCCGCTAGGGAAATTATCTAGTCCAAGTACCCGATATGGAACCTACATAGTCCAAGTGCCCGCTAGATAACATAGATAGTCCAAGTACCCGCTAGGAAACGTACATAGTCCAAGTGCCCGCTAGGGAACGTACATAGTCCAAGTGCCCGCTAGGTAACCTAGATAGTCCAAGTGCCCGCTAGTAAACCTAGATAGTATAAGGGCCCGCTATTTAACCTAGATAGTCCAAGTGCCCGCTAGTTAACCTAGATCGTCTAAGTGCCCGCTAGTTAACCTTGATAATCCAAGTGCCCGCTAGTTAACCTACATAGTACAAGGGCCTTCTAGTTAACCTAAATAGTCCAAGTGCCCTCTAGGGGACGTACATAGTCCCAGTGCCCGCTAGGTAAACTAGATATCCAAATTCTCGCTAAGGAACCTACATAGTCCAAGTGCACGCTAGTTAACCCAGATATTCCAAGTGCCCGCTAGTTAACCTAGATAGTCCAAGTGCCGCTAGGTAACCTATATAGAGCAAGTGTCCCCTAGTTAACCTACATAGTACAAGTGCCCGCTAGGGAACCTACATAGTCCAAGTGCCTGCTAGGGAACCTACATAGTCCAAGTGCCCGCTCTGGAACATACATAGTCCAAGTGCCCGCTGGGAATCTACATAGTCCAAGGGCCCGCTAGTTAACATAGATACTCCAAGTGCCTCTAGTTAATCTACATAGTCTAAGGGCCCGCAAGTTAACCTACATAGTCCAAGTATCCGCTAGTTAACCTAGATCGTCCAAGTGCCCGCTAGTTAACTTACATAGTCCAAGGGCCCGCTAGTTAACCTACATAGTCCAAGGGCCCGCTAGTTAACCTACATCGTACAAGGGGCCACCAGTCAACCTACGTAGTCCAAGTGCCCCCTAGTTAACCTACATACTCCAAGTGCCCGCTAGGTAACCTAGACAGTTCAAGTGAGCACTAGGTTACCTACATAGTCCAAGTGCCCGTTCGTTTACCTACATAATCCAAGTGCCCGCTAGGTAACCAATATAGTCCAAATGCCCGCTAGGGACCCTAATAGTCCAAATGCCCGCTAGTTAACCTAGATAGTCCAAGTGCTCGCTACTTAACATAGATAGTCCAAGTGCCCACTAGTTAACCTAGATAGACCAAGTGCCCGCTAGGGAACTTATCTAGTCCAAGTGCCCGATAGGGAACCTACATAGTCCAAGTGCCCGCTAGATAACATAGATAGTCCAAGTACCCGCTAGGAAACGTACATAGGCCAAGTGCCCGCTAGGGAACGTACATAGTCCAAGTGCCCGCTAGGTAACCTGGATAGTCCAAATGCCCGCTAGGGAACCCACATAGTCCAAGTGCCCGTTACGTAACCTAGATAGTCCAAATGCCCGCTAGGGAACCCACATAGTCCAAGTGCCCGCTAGGGAACTTACATAGTCCAAGGGCCCGCTAGGGAACCTACATAGTCCAAGTGCCCGTTAGTTAACCTAGATAGTCCAAGTTCCCGCTAGGTAACCTAAATATTCCAAGTGCCCGTTACCTAACCTAGATAATCCAATTGCCCGCTCTGCAACATACATAGTCCAAGTGCCCATTCGTTAACCTAGAAATCCAAGTGCCCGCTAGGTAACCGGGACTGTCCAAGTGCCCGCTAGGTTACCTACATAGTCCAAATGCCCGCTAATTAACCTACATAGTCCAAGTGCCCGCTAGGTAACCTAGATAGTGCAAGTGCCCTCTAGGTAACCTACATATTCCAAGTGCCCGCTAGTTAACCTAGATAGTCCAAGTGCCCGTTCGTTAACCTAGATAGTCCAAGTGCCCGCTAGGTAACCTAGACAGTCCAAGTGCCTGCTAGGTAACCTACATAGTCCAAATGCCCGTTCGTTAACCTACATAGTCCAAGAGCCCACTATTTAACTTAGATCGTCCAAGTGCCTCGGTTAACCTACATAGTCCAAGTGCCCGCAAGGTGACCTATAAAATCCAAGTTCCATCTATGTAACCTAGATAGTCCAAGGGCCCGCTAGTTAACCTACATAGTCCAAGTGCCCGCTAGGTAAACTAGATATCCAAATTCCCGCTAAGGAACCTACATAGTCCAAGTGCACGCTAGTTAACCCAGATAGTCCAAGTGCCCGCTAGTTAACCTAGATAGTCCAAGTGCCGCTAGGTAACCTATATAGTGCAAGTGTCCCCTAGTTAACCTACATAGTCCAAGTGCCCGCTAGTTAACATAGATAGTCCAAGTGCCCGCTAGGGAACGTACATAGTCCAAGTGCCCGTTAGGTAACCTAGATAGTGCAAGTGCCCGGTAGTTAACCTACATAGCCCAAGTGCCCGCTAGGTTACCTAGATAGTCCAAGGGCGCGCTAGTTAACCAACATAGTCCAAGTGCCCGTTAGTTAACTTACATAGTTCAAGTGTCCATAAGGAACATATATAGTCCAAGTGCCCGCTAGGGAACATACAGAGTCTAAGTGCCCGCTAGGGAACCTACGTAGTCCAAGTGCCCGCTAGGGAATCTACATAGTCCAAGGGCCCGCTAGTTAACGTAGATAGTCCAAGTGCCGCTAGTTAATCTACATAGTTCAAGGGACCGCTAGTTAACCTACATAGTCCAAGTACCGGCTAGTTAACCTAGATCGTCCAAGTGTCCGCTAGTTAACCTACATAGTACAAGTGCCCGCTAGGGAACCTACATAGTCCAAGTGCCCGCTCTGGAACATACATAGTCCAAGTGCCCGCCAGGGAATCTACATAGTCCAAGGGCCCGCTAGTTAACGTAGATACTCCAACTGCCTCTAGTTAATCTACATAGTTTAAGGGCCCGCAAGTTAACCTACATAGTCTAAGTATCCGCTAGTTAACCTAGATCGTCCAAGTGCGCGCTAGTTAACTTACATAGTCCAAGGGCCCGCTAGTTAACCTACATAGTCCAAGGGCCCGCTAGTTAACCTACATCGTCCAAGGGCCCGCTAGTTAACCTACATAGTCCAAGTGCCCCGTAGTTAACCTACATACTCCAAGTGCCCGCTAGGTAACCTAGACAGTTCAAGTGAGCACTAGGTTACCTACATAGTCCAAGTGCCCGTTCGTTTACCTACATAATCCAAGTGCCCGCTAGGTAACCAATATAGTCCAAATGCCCGCTAGGGACCCTAATAGTCCAAATGCCCACTAGTTAACCTAGATAGTCCAAGTGCTCGCTACTTAACATAGATAGTCCAAGTGCCCACTAGTTAACCTAGATAGACCAAGTGCCCGCTAGGGAACCTATCTAGTCCAAGTGCCCAATAGGGAACCTACATAGTCCAGGTGCCCGCTAGATAACATAGATAGTCCAAGTACCCGCTAGGAAACGTACATAGTCCAAGTGCCCGCTAGGGAACGTACATAGTCCAAGTGCCCGCTAGGTAACCTAGATAGTCCAAGTGACCGCTAGTAAACCTAGATAGTATAAGGGCCCGTTAGTTAATCTAGATAGTCCAAGTGCCCACTAGTTAACCTAGATAGTCCAAGTGCCCGCTAGTTAACCTAGATCGTCTAAGTGCCCGCTAGTTAACCTAGATAATCCAAGTGCCCGCTAGTTAACCTACATAGTACAAGGGCCTTCTAGTTAACCTAAATAGTCCAAGTGCCCGCTAGGGGACGTACATAGTCCAAGTGCCCGCTAGGTAACCTAGATAGTCCAAGTGCCCGCCAAGGTATGTACATAGTTCAAGTGCCCGCTTGGTAACCTAGATTGTCCAAGTGTCCGCTAGTTAACCTACATAGTCCAAGTGCCCGCTAGGTAAACTAGATAGTCCAAGGTCCTGCTAGTTAACCTACATAGTCCAATGCCCGATAGGGAACCTACATAGTCCAAGTGCCCCCCCGAGGAACCTACATAGTCCAAGTGCCCGATAGGGAACCTACATATTCCAAGTGCCCGTTACGGAACCTAGATAGTCCAAGTGCCCGCTAGGGAACCTACATACTCAAAATGCCCGCTAAGGAACCTGCATTGTACAAGTGCCCGCTAATTTACCTAGATATTCCACGTGTCAGCTAGTTAACCTAGATAGTCCAAGTGCCCGATAGTTAACCTACATAGTCCAAGTGCCTGATAGGGAACGTACATAGTCCAAGTGCCCGCAGAGGAACCTACATAGTCCAAGTGCCCGTTACGGAACCTAGATAGTCCAAGTGCCCGTAAGGAAACTATATAGTCCAAGTGCCCGCTAGGGAGCCTACATAGTAAAAGTGCCCGCTAGGGAACCTGCTTTGTGCAAGTGCCCACTAGTTAACCTAGATAGTCCAAGTGCCCGCTAGTTAACCTAGATAGCCGAAGGGCCCAATAGTTAACCTATTAGTCCAAGGTCAGCTAGTTAACCTAGATAGTCCACGTGCCTGCTAGTTAACCTACATAGTCCAAGGGCCCGCTAGTTAACCTAGATATTCCAAGTGCCCGCTAGTTAACCTAGATCGTCCAAGTGTATGCTAGTTAACCTACATAGTCCAAGTTCCCGTTAGGTAACCTACATAGTACAAGTGCCCGCAAGGTAACCTCCATAGTCCAAGTGCCCGCTAGGTAACCTAGATATTCCAAGTTCCTCTTAGCTAACCTAGATAATCCACATGGCCGCTAGGTAACCTACATAGTCCAAGTGCCATTTCGTTAACCTAGATAGTCCAAGTGCCTGCTAGGTAACCTACATAGACCAAGTGCCCACTAGGTAACCTAAATAATCCAAATGCCCACTAGGGAAACTACATAGTCCAAGTGCCCGCTAGTTAACCTAGATAGTCCAAGTGCCCGCTAGTAAACCTAGATAGTATAAGGGCCCGTTAGTTAATCTAGATAGTCCAAGTGCCCGCTAGTTAACCTAGATAGTCCAAGTGCCCGCTAGTTAACCTACATAGTCCAAGGGCCCTCTAGTTAACCTAGATAGTCCAAGTGCCTGCTAGGGGACGTACATAGTCCAAGTGCCCGCTAGGTAACCTAGATAGTCCAAGTGCCCGCTAGTTAACCTACATTGTCCAAGTGCCTGCTAGTTAACCTACATAGTCCAAGGCCCCGCTAGTTAACCTAGATATTCCAAGTGCCCGCTAGTTAACCTAGATCGTCCAAGTGTATGCTAGTTAACCTACATAGTCCAAGTTCCCGTTAGGTAACCTAGATAGTACAAGTCCCCGCAAGGTAACCTCCATAGTCCAAGTGCCCGCTAGGTTACCTAGATATTCCAAGTTCCTGTTAGCTAACCTTGATAATCCAAGTGCCCGCTAGGTAACCTACATAGTCCAAGTGCCATTTCGTTAACCTAGATAGTCCAAGTGCCTGCTAGGCAACCTACATAGTCCAAGTGCCCACTAGGTAACCTAAATAATCCAAATGCCCACTAGGGAAACTACATAGTCCAAGTGCCCACTAGTTAACCTAGATAGTCCAAGTGCCCGCTAGTAAACCTAGATAGTATAAGGGCCCGTTAGTTAATCTAGATAGTCCAAGTGCCCGCTAGTTAACCTACATAGTCCAAGGGCCCTCTAGTTAACCTAGATAGTCCAAGTGCCTGCTAGGGGACGTACATAGTCCAAGTGCCCGCTAGGTAACCTAGATAGTCCAAGTGCCCGCTAGTTAACCTACATTGTCCAAGTGCCTGCTAGTTAACCTACATAGTCCAAGGCCCCGCTAGTTAACCTAGATATTCCAAGTGCCCGCTAGTTAACCTAGATCGTCCAAGTGTATGCTAGTTAACCTACATAGTCCAAGTTCCCGTTAGGTAACATAGATAGTACAAGTCCCCGCAAGGTAACCTCCATAGTCCAAGTGCCCGCTAGGTTACCTAGATATTCCAAGTTCCTGTTAGCTAACCTAGATAATCCAAGTGCCCGCTAGGTAACCTACATAGTCCAAGTGCCATTTCGTTAACCTAGATAGTCCACGTGCCTGCTAGGCAACCTACATAGTCCAAGTGCCCACTAGGTAACCTAAATAATCCAAATGCCCACTAGGGAAACTACATAGTCCAAGTGCCCGCTAGTTAACCTAGATAGTCCAAGTGCCCGCTAGTAAACCTAGATAGTATAAGGGCCCGTTAGTTAATCTAGATAGTCCAAGTGCCCGCTTGTTAACCTACATAGTCCAAGGGCCCTCTAGTTAACCTAGATAGTCCAAGTGCCTGCTAGGGGACGTACATAGTCCAAGTGCCCGCTAGGTAACCTAAATAGTCCAAGTGCCCGCCAAGGTATGTACATAGTTCAAGTGCCCTCTAGGTAACCTAGATTGTCCAAGTGTCCGCTAGTTAAACTACATAGTCCAAGTGCCCGCTAGGTAACCTAGATAGTCCAAGGTCCTGCTAGTTAACCTACATAGTCCAATGCCCGATAGGGAACCTACATAGTCCAAGTGCCCGCTGAGGAACCTACATAGTCCAAGTGCCCGATAGGGAACCTACATATTCCAAGTGCCCGTTAGGGAACCTATATAGTCCAAGTGCCCACTAGGGAGCCTACATAGTAAAAGTGCCCGCTAGGTAACCTGCTTTGTGCAAGTGCACGCTAGTTATCCTAGATAGTCCAAGTGCCCGCTAGTTAACCTAGATAGTCGAAGTGCCCAATAGTTAACTTATAGTCCAAGGTCAGCTAGTTAACTTAGATAGTTCAATTTCCCGCTAGTTAACCTACATAGTCCAAGGCCCCGCTAGTTAACCTAGATATTCCAAGTGCCCGCTAGTTAACCTAGATCGTCCAAGTGTATGCTAGGTAACCTACATTGTCCAAGTCCCGTTAGGTAACCTAGATAGTACAAGTCACCGCAATGTAACCTCCATAGTCCAAGTGCCCGCTAGGTTACCTAGATATTACAAGTTCCTGTTAGCTAACCTAGATAATTCAAGTGCCCGCTAGGTAACCTACATAGTCCAAGTGCCATTTCGTTAACCTAGATTGTCCAAGTGCCTGCTAGGTAACCTACATAGTCCAAGGTCCCGCTAGGTAACCTATATAGTCCAAGTCCCCGCTAAGAAATCAAGATAGTCCAAGTGCCCGTTAGGTAACCTAGATAGTCCAAGTGCCCGCTAGGTAACCTAAATAGTCCAAGTTCCTGCTAGGTAACCTAGATAGTCCAAGAGCCCGTTACCTAACCTACATAATCCAATTGCCCGCTATGCAACTTACATAGTCCAAGTGCCCATTGGTTAACCTAGAAGTCCAAGTGCAAGCTAGGTAACCGGAACTGTCCAAGTGCCCGCTAGTTTACCTACATAGTCCAAGGTCCTGCTAGTTAACCTACATAGTCCAATGCCCGATAGGGAACCTACATAGTCCAAGTGCCCGCTGAGGAACCTACATATTCCAAGTGCCCGTTAGGGAACCTAGATAGTCCAAGTGCCCGCTAGGGAACCTACATACTCAAAATGCCCGCTAGGGAACCTGCATTGTACAAGTGCCCGCTAATTAACCTAGATGTTCCACGTGCCCGCTAGTTAACCTAGATAGTCCAAGTGCCCGATAGTTAACCTACATAGTCCAAGGTCAGCTAGTTAACCTAGATAGTCCAAGTTCCCGCTAGTTAACCTACATAGTCCAAGTGCCTGCTAGTTAACCTACATAGTCCAAGGGCCCGCTAGTTAAACTAGATATTCCAAGTGCCCGCTAGTTAACCTAGATCGTCCAAGTGTATGCTAGTTAACCTACATAGTCCAAGTTCCCGTTAGGTAACCTAGATAGTACAAGTGCCCGCAAGGTAACCTCCATAGTCCAAGTGCCTGCTAGGTAACCTAGATATTCCAAGTTCCTGTTAGCTAACCTAGATAATACAAGTGCCCGCTAGGTAACCTACATAGTCCTAGTGCCATTTCGTTAACCTAGATAGTCCAAGTGCCTGCTAGGTAACCTACATAGTCCAAGTGCCCACTAGGTAACCTAAATAATCCAAAGCCCACTAGGGAAACTACATAGTCCAAGTGCCCGCTAGTTAACCTAGATAGTCCAAGTGCCCGCTAGTAAACCTAGATAGTATAAGGGCCCGTTAGTTAACCTAGATAGTCCAAGTGCCCGCTAGTTAACCTAGATCGTCTAAGTGCCCGCTAGTTAACCTACATAATCCAAGTGCCCGCTAGTTAACCTACATAGTCCAAGGGCCCTCTAGTTAACCTAGATAGTCCAAGTGCCCGCTAGGGGACGTACATAGTCCAAGTGCCCGCTAGGTAACCTAGATAGTCCAAGTGCCCGCCAAGGTATGTACATAGTTCAAGTGCCCGCTTGGTAACCTAGATTGTCCAAGTGTCCGCTAGTTAAACTACATAGTCCAAGTGCCCGCTAGGTATCTTAGATAGTCCAAGGTCCTGCTAGTTAACCTACATAGTCCAATGCCCAATAGGGAACCTACATAGTCCAAGTGCCCTCTGAGGAACCTACATAGTCCAAGTGCCCGATAGGGAACCTATATATTCCAAGTGCCCGTTAGGGAACTTATATAGTCCAAGTGCCCGCTAGGGAACCTACATACTCAAAATGCCCGCTAGGGAACCTCCATTGTACAAGTACCCGCTAATTAACTTAGATAGTCCACGTGCCCTCTAGTTAACCTAGATAGTCCAAGTGCCCGATATTTAACCTACATAGTCCAAGAGCCTGATAGGGAACCTACATAGTCCAAGTGCCCGCAGAGGAACCTACATAGTCCAAGTGCCCGTTAGGGAACCTAGATAGTCCAAGTGCCCGTAGGGAACCTAGATAGTCCAAGTGCCCGCTAGGGAACCTACATAGTCCAAGTGCCCACTAGGTAACCTAAATAATCCAAATGCCCACTAGGGAAACTACATAGTCCAAGTGCCCGCTAGTTAACCTAGATAGTCCAAGTGCCCGCTAGTAAACCTAGATAGTATAAGGGCCCGTTAGTTAATCTAGATAGTCCAAGTGCCCGCTTGTTAACCTACATAGTCCAAGGGCCCTCTAGTTAACCTAGATAGTCCAAGTGCCTGCTAGGGGACGTACATAGTCCAAGTGCCCGCTAGGTAACCTAGATAGTCCAAGTGCCCGCCAAGGTATGTACATAGTTCAAGTGCCCTCTAGGTAACCTAGATTGTCCAAGTGTCCGCTAGTTAAACTACATAGTCCAAGTGCCCGCTAGGTAACCTAGATAGTCCAAGGTCCTGCTAGTTAACCTACATAGTCCAATGCCCGATAGGGAACCTACATAGTCCAAGTGCCCGCTGAGGAACCTACATAGTCCAAGTGCCCGATAGGGAACCTACATATTCCAAGTGCCCGTTAGGGAACCTATATAGTCCAAGTGCCCACTAGGGAGCCTACATAGTAAAAGTGCCCGCTAGGTAACCTGCTTTGTGCAAGTGCCCGCTAGTTATCCTAGATAGTCCAAGTGCCCGCTAGTTAACCTAGATAGTCGAAGTGCCCAATAGTTAACTTATAGTCCAAGGTCAGCTAGTTAACTTAGATAGTTCAATTTCCCGCTAGTTAACCTACATAGTCCAAGGCCCCGCTAGTTAACCTAGATATTCCAAGTGCCCGCTAGTTAACCTAGATCGTCCAAGTGTATGCTAGGTAACCTACATTGTCCAAGTCCCGTTAGGTAACCTAGATAGTACAAGTCACCGCAATGTAACCTCCATAGTCCAAGTGCCCGCTAGGTTACCTAGATATTACAAGTTCCTGTTAGCTAACCTAGATAATTCAAGTGCCCGCTAGGTAACCTACATAGTCCAAGTGCCATTTCGTTAACCTAGATTGTCCAAGTGCCTGCTAGGTAACCTACATAGTCCAAGGTCCCGCTAGGTAACCTATATAGTCCAAGTCCCCGCTAAGAAATCAAGATAGTCCAAGTGCCCGTTAGGTAACCTAGATAGTCCAAGTGCCCGCTAGGTAACCTAAATAGTCCAAGTTCCTGCTAGGTAACCTATATAGTCCAAGTGCCCGTTACCTAACCTACATAATCCAATTGCCCGCTATGCAACTTACATAGTCCAAGTGCCCATTGGTTAACCTAGAAGTCCAAGTGCAAGCTAGGTAACCGGAACTGTCCAAGTGCCCGCTAGTTTACCTACATAGTCCAAGGTCCTGCTAGTTAACCTACATAGTCCAATGCCCGATAGGGAACCTACATAGTCCAAGTGCCCGCTGAGGAACCTACATATTCCAAGTGCCCGTTAGGGAACCTAGATAGTCCAAGTGCCCGCTAGGGAACCTACATACTCAAAATGCCCGCTAGGGAACCTGCATTGTACAAGTGCCCGCTAATTAACCTAGATGTTCCACGTGCCCGCTAGTTAACCTAGATAGTCCAAGTGCCCGATAGTTAACCTACATAGTCCAAGGTCAGCTAGTTAACCTAGATAGTCCAAGTTCCCGCTAGTTAACCTACATAGTCCAAGTGCCTGCTAGTTAACCTACATAGTCCAAGGGCCCGCTAGTTAACCTAGATATTCCAAGTGCCCGCTAGTTAACCTAGATCGTCCAAGTGTATGCTAGTTAACCTACATAGTCCAAGTTCCCGTTAGGTAACCTAGATAGTACAATTGCCCGCAAGGTAACCTCCATAGTCCAAGTGCCTGCTAGGTAACCTAGATATTCCAAGTTCCTGTTAGCTAACCTAGATAATACAAGTGCCCGCTAGGTAACCTACATAGTCCTAGTGCCATTTCGTTAACCTAGATAGTCCAAGTGCCCGTTCGTTAACCTAGATAGTCCAAGTGCCCGCTAGGTAACCTAGACAGTCCAAGTGCCTGCTAGGTAACCTACATAGTCCAAATGCCCGTTCGTTAACCTACATAGTCCAAGGGCCCACTATTTAACTTAGATCGTCCAAGTGCCTCGGTTAACCTACATAGTCCAAGTGCCCGCAAGGTGACCTATAAAATCCAAGTTCCATCTATGTAACCTAGATAGTCCAAGGGCCCGCTAGTTAACCTACATAGTCCAAGTGCCCGCTAGGTAAACTAGATATCCAAATTCCCGCTAAGGAACCTACATAGTCCAAGTGCACGCTAGTTAACCCAGATAGTCCAAGTGCCCGCTAGTTAACCTAGATAGTCCAAGTGCCGCTAGGTAACCTATATAGTGCAAGTGTCCCCTAGTTAACCTACATAGTCCAAGTGCCCGCTAGTTAACATAGATAGTCCAAGTGCCCGCTAGGGAACGTACATAGTCCAAGTGCCCGTTAGGTAACCTAGATAGTGCAAGTGCCCGGTAGTTAACCTACATAGCCCAAGTGCCCGCTAGGTTACCTAGATAGTCCAAGGGCGCGCTAGTTAACCTACATAGTCCAAGTGCCCGTTAGTTAACTTACATAGTTCAAGTGTCCGTAAGGAACATATATAGTCCAAGTGCCCGCTAGGGAACATACAGCGTCTAAGTGCCCGCTAGGGAACCTACGTAGTCCAAGTGCCCGCTAGGGAATCTACATAGTCCAAGGGCCCGCTAGTTAACGTAGATAGTCCAAGTGCCGCTAGTTAATCTACATAGTTCAAGGGACCGCTAGTTAACCTACATAGTCCAAGTACCGGCTAGTTAACCTAGATCGTCCAAGTGTCCGCTAGTTAACCTACATAGTACAAGTGCCCGCTAGGGAACCTACATAGTCCAAGTGCCTGCTAGGGAACCTACATAGTCCAAGTGCCCGCTCTGGAACATACATAGTCCAAGTGCCCGCCAGGGAATCTACATAGTCCAAGGGCCCGCTAGTTAACGAAGATACTCCAAGTGCCTCTAGTTAATCTACATAGTTTAAGGGCCCGCAAGTTAACCTACATAGTCCAAGTATCCGCTAGTCAACCTAGATCGTCCAAGTGACCGCTAGTTAACTTACATAGTCCAAGGGCCCGCTAGTTAACCTACATAGTCCAAGGGCCCGCTAGTTAACCTACATCGTCCAAGGGCCCGCTAGTTAACCTACGTAGTCCAAGTGCCCCCTAGTTAACCTACATAATCCAAGTGCCCGCTAGGTAACCTAGACAGTTCAAGTGAGCACTAGGTTATCTACATAGTCCAAGTGCCCGTTCGTTTACCTACATAATCCAAGTGCCCTCTAGGTAACCAATATAGTCCAAATGCCCGCTAGGGACCCTAATAGTCCAAATGTCCGCTAGTTAACCTAGATAGTCCAAGTGCTCACTACTTAACATAGATAGTCCAAGTGCCCACTAGTTAACCTAGAAAGACCAAGTGCCCGCTAGGGAACCTATCTAGTCCAAGGGCCCGATAGGGAACCTACATAGTCCAAGTGCCCGCTAGATAACATAGATAGTCCAAGTACCCGCTAGGAAACGTACATAGTCCAAGTCCCCGCTAGGGAACGTACATAGTCCAAGTGCCCGCTAGGTAACCTAGATAGTCCAAGTGCCCGCTAGTAAACCTAGATAGTATAAGGGCCCGCTAGTTAACCTAGATAGTCCAAGTGCCCGCTAGTTAACCTAGATAGTCCAAGTGCCCGCCAAGGTATGTACATAGTTCAAGTGCCCGCTTGGTAACCTAGATTGTCCAAGTGTCCGCTAGTTAAACTACATAGTCCAAGTGCCCGCTAGGTATCTTAGATAGTGCAAGGTCCTGCTAGTTAACCTACATAGTCCAATGCCCAATAGGGAACCTACATAGTCCAAGTGCCCGCTGAGGAACCTACATAGTCCAAGTGCCCGATAGGGAACCTATATATTCCAAGTGCCCGTTAGGGAACTTATATAGTCCAAGTGCCCGCTAGGGAACCTACATACTCAAAATGCCCGCTAGGGAACCTGCATTGTACAAGTGCCCGCTAATTAACTTAGATAGTCCACGTGCCCTCTAGTTAACCTAGATAGTCCAAGTGCCCGATATTTAACCTACATAGTCCAAGAGCCTGATAGGGAACCTACATAGTCCAAGTGCCCGCAGAGGAACCTACATAGTCCAAGTGCCCGTTAGGGAATCTACATAGTCCAAGGGCCCGCTAGTTAACGTAGATAGTCCAAGTGCCGCTAGTTAATCTACATAGTTCAAGGGACCGCTAGTTAACCTACATAGTCCATGTACCGGCTAGTTAACCTAGATCGTCCAAGTGTCCGCTAGTTAACCTACATAGTACAAGTGCCCGCTAGGGAACCTACATAGTCCAAGTGCCTGCTAGGGAACCTACATAGTCCAAGTGCCCGCTCTGGAACATACATAGTCCAAGTGCCCGCCAGGGAATCTACATAGTCCAAGGGCCCGCTAGTTAACGAAGATACTCCAAGTGCCTCTAGTTAATCTACATAGTTTAAGGGCCCGCAAGTTAACCTACATAGTCCAAGTATCCGCTAGTCAACCTAGATCGTCCAAGTGACCGCTAGTTAACTTACATAGTCCAAGGGCCCGCTAGTTAACCTACATAGTCCAAGGGCCCGCTAGTTAACCTACATCGTCCAAGGGCCCGCTAGTTAACCTACGTAGTCCAAGTGCCCCCTAGTTAACCTACATACTCCAAGTGCCCGCTAGGTAACCGAGACAGTTCAAGTGAGCACTAGGTTACCTACATAGTCCAAGTGCCCGTTCGTTTACCTACATAATCCAAGTGCCCGCTACGTAACCAATATAGTCCAAATGCCCGCTAGGGACCCTAATAGTCCAAATGTCCGCTAGTTAACCTAGATAGTCCAAGTGCTCACTACTTAACATAGATAGTCCAAGTGCCCACTAGTTAACCTATCTAGTCCAAGTGCCCGATAGGGAACCTACATAGTCCAAGTGCCCGCTAGATAACATAGATAGTCCAAGTACCCGCTAGGAAACGTACATAGTCCAAGTGCCCGCTAGGGAACGTACATAGTCCAAGTGCCCGCTAGGTAACCTAGATAGTCCAAGTGCCCGCTAGTAAACCTAGATAGTATAAGGGCCCGCTAGTTAACCTAGATAGTCCAAGTGCCCGCTAGTTAACCTAGATCGTCTAAGTGCCCGCTAGTTAACCTTGATAATCCAAGTGCCCGCTAGTTAACCTTGATAATCCAAGTGCCCGCTAGTTAACCTACATAGTACAAGGGCCTTCTAGTTAACCTAGATAGTCCAAGTGCCCGCTAGGGGACGTACATAGTCCAAGTGCCCGCTAGGTAACCTAGATAGTCCAAGTGCCCGCCAAGGTATGTACATAGTTCAAGTGCCCGCTTGGTAACCTAGATTGTCCAAGTGTCCGCTAGTTAAACTACATAGTACAAGTGCCCGCTAGGTATCTTAGATAGTCCAAGGTCCTGCTAGTTAACCTACATAGTCCAATGCCCAATAGGGAACCTACATAGTCCAAGTGCCCGCTGAGGAACCTACATAGTCCAAGTGCCCGATAGGGAACCTATATATTCCAAGTGCCCGTTAGGGAACTTATATAGTCCAAGTGCCCGCTAGGGAACCTACATACTCAAAATGCCCGCTAGGGAACCTGCATTGTACAAGTACCCGCTAATTAACTTAGATAGTCCACGTGCCCTCTAGTTAACCTAGATAGTCCAAGTGCCCGATATTTAACCTACATAGTCCAAGAGCCTGATAGGGAACCTAAATAGTCCAAGTGCCCGATAGGGAACCTACATAGTCCAAGTGCCCGCAGAGGAACCTACATAGTCCAAGTGCCCGTTAGGGAACCTAGATAGTCCAAGTGCCCGTAGGGAACCTAGATAGTCCAAGTGCCCGCTAGGGAACCTACATAGTAAAAGTGCCCGCTAGGGAACCTGCTTTGTGCAAGTGCCCGCTAGTTAACATAGATAGTCCAAGTGCCCGCTAGTTAACCTAGATAGTCCAAGTGCCCGATAGTTAACCTACATAGTCCAAGGTCAGCTAGTTAACCTAGATAGTCCAAGTTCCCGCTAGTTAACCTAGATAGTATAAGGGCCCGCTAGTTAACCTAGATAGTCCAAGTGCCCGCTAGTTAACCTAGATCGTCTAAGTGCCCGCTAGTTAACCTTGATAATCCAAGTGCCCGCTAGTTAACCTTGATAATCCAAGTGCCCGCTAGTTAACCTACATAGTACAAGGGCCTTCTAGTTAACCTAGATAGTCCAAGTGCCCGCTAGGGGACGTACATAGTCCAAGTGCCCGCTAGGTAACCTAGATAGTCCAAGTGCCCGCCAAGGTATGTACATAGTTCAAGTGCCCGCTTGGTAACCTAGATTGTCCAAGTGTCCGCTAGTTAAACTACATAGTACAAGTGCCCGCTAGGTATCTTAGATAGTCCAAGGTCCTGCTAGTTAACCTACATAGTCCAATGCCCAATAGGGAACCTACATAGTCCAAGTGCCCGCTGAGGAACCTACATAGTCCAAGTGCCCGATAGGGAACCTATATATTCCAAGTGCCCGTTAGGGAACTTATATAGTCCAAGTGCCCGCTAGGGAACCTACATACTCAAAATGCCCGCTAGGGAACCTGCATTGTACAAGTACCCGCTAATTAACTTAGATAGTCCACGTGCCCTCTAGTTAACCTAGATAGTCCAAGTGCCCGATATTTAACCTACATAGTCCAAGAGCCTGATAGGGAACCTAAATAGTCCAAGTGCCCGATAGGGAACCTACATAGTCCAAGTGCCCGCAGAGGAACCTACATAGTCCAAGTGCCCGTTAGGGAACCTAGATAGTCCAAGTGCCCGTAGGGAACCTAGATAGTCCAAGTGCCCGCTAGGGAACCTACATAGTAAAAGTGCCCGCTAGGGAACCTGCTTTGTGCAAGTGCCCGCTAGTTAACATAGATAGTCCAAGTGCCCGCTAGTTAACCTAGATAGTCCAAGTGCCCGATAGTTAACCTACATAGTCCAAGGTCAGCTAGTTAACCTAGATAGTCCAAGTTCCCGCTAGTTAACCTAGATAGTATAAGGGCCCGCTAGTTAACCTAGATAGTCCAAGTGCCCGCTAGTTAACCTAGATCGTCTAAGTGCCCGCTAGTTAACCTTGATAATCCAAGTGCCCGCTAGTTAACCTACATAGTACAAGGGCTTCTAGTTAACCTAAATAGTCCAAGTGCCCTCTAGGGGACGTACATAGTCCCAGTGCCCGCTAGGTAAACTAGATATCCAAATTCTCGCTAAGGAACCTACATAGTCCAAGTGCAAGCTAGTTAACCCAGATATTCCAAGTGCCAGCTAGTTAACCTAGATAGTCCAAGTGCCGCTAGGTAACCTATATAGAGCAAGTGTCCCCTAGTTAACCTACATAGTACAAGTGCCCGCTAGGGAACCTACATAGTCCAAGTGCCTGCTAGGGAACCTACATAGTCCAAGTGCCCGCTCTGGAACATACATAGTCCAAGTGCCCGCTAGGGAATCTACATAGTCCAAGGGCCCGGAAGTTAACGTAGATACTCCAAGTGCCTCTAGTTAATCTACATAGTCTAAGGGCCCGCAAGTTAACCTACATAGTCCAAGTATCCGCTAGTTAACCTAGATCGTCCAAGTGCCCGCTAGTTAACTTACATAGTCCAAGGGCCCGCTAGTTAACCTACATAGTCCAAGGGCCCGCTAGTTAACCTACATCGTCCAAGGGCCCACCAGTTAACCTACGTAGTCCAAGTGCCCCCTAGTTAACCTACATACTCCAAATGCCCGCTAGGTAACCTAGACAGTTCAAGTGAGCACTAGGTTACCTACATAGTCCAAGTGCCCGTTCGTTTACCTACATAATCCAAGTGCCCGCTAGGTAACCAATATAGTCCAAATGCCCGCTAGGGACCCTAATAGTCCAAATGCCCACTAGTTAACCTAGATAGTCCAAGTGCTCGCTACTTAACATAGATAGTCCAAGTGCCCACTAGTTAACCTAGATAGACCAAGTGCCCGCTAGGGAACCTATCTAGTCCAAGTGCCCGATAGGGAACCTACATAGTCCAAGTGCCCGCTAGATAACATAGATAGTCCAAGTACCCGCTAGGAAACGTAAATAGGCCAAGTGCCCGCTAGGGAATGTACATAGTCCAAGTGCCCGCTGGGTAACCTGGATAGTCCAAATGCCCGCTAGGGAACCCACATAGTCCAAGTGCCCGTTACGTAACCTAGATAGTCCAAATGCCCGCTAGGGAACCCACATAGTCCAAGTGCCCGCTAGGGAACTTACATAGTCCAAGGGCCCGCTAGGGAACCTACATAGTTCAAGTGCCCGTTAGTTAACCTAGATAGTCCAAGTTCCCGCTAGGTAACCTAAATATTCCAAGTGCCCGTTACCTAACCTAGATAATCCAATTGCCCGCTATGCAACATACATAGTCCAAGTGCCCATTCGTTAACCTAGAAATCCAAGTGCCCGCTAGGTAACCGGGACTGTCCAAGTGTCCGCTAGGTTACCTACATAGTCCAAATGCCCGCTAATTAACCTACATAGTCCAAGTGCCCGCTAGGTAACCTAGATAGTGCAAGTGCCCGCTAGGTAACCTACATAGTCCAAGTGCCATTTCGTTAACCTAGATAGTCCAAGTGCCCGTTCGTTAACCTAGATAGTCCAAGTGCCCGCTAGGTAACCTAGACAGTCCAAGTGCCTGCTAGGTAACCTACATAGTCCAAATGCCCGTTCGTTAACCTACATAGTCCAAGGGCCCACTATTTAACTTAGATCGTCCAAGTGCCTCGGTTAACCTACATAGTCCAAGTGCCCGCAAGGTGACCTATAAAATCCAAGTTCCATCTATGTAACCTAGATAGTCCAAGGGCCCGCTAGTTAACCTACATAGTCCAAGTGCCCGCTAGGTAAACTAGATATCCAAATTCCCGCTAAGGAACCTACATAGTCCAAGGGCACGCTAGTTAACCCAGATAGTCCAAGTGCCCGCTAGTTAACCTAGATAGTCCAAGTGCCGCTAGGTAACCTATATAGTGCAAGTGTCCCCTAGTTAACCTACATAGTCCAAGTGCCCGCTAGTTAACATAGATAGTCCAAGTGCCCGCTAGGGAACGTACATAGTCCAAGTGCCCGTTAGGTAACCTACATAGTCCAAGTGCCCGGTAGTTAACCTACATAGTCCAAGTGTCCGCTAGTTACCTAGATAGTCCAAGGGCGCGCTAGTTAACGTACATAGTCCAAGTGCCCGTTAGTTAACTTACATAGTTAAAGTGTCCGTAAGGAACATATATAGTCCAAGTGCCTGCTAGGGAACATACAGAGTCTAAGTGCCCGCTAGGGAACCTACGTAGTCCAAGTGCCCGCTAGGGAATCTACATAGTCCAAGGGCCCGCTAGTTAACGTAGATAGTCCAAGTGCCGCTAGTTAATCTACATAGTTCAAGGGACCGCTTGTTAACCTACATAGTCCAAGTGCCGGCTAGTTAACCTAGATCATCCAAGTGTCCGCTAGTTAACCTACACAGTACAAGTGCCCGCTAGGGAACCTACATAGTCCAAGTGCCTGCTAGGGAACCTACATAGTCCAAGTGCCCGCTCTGGAACATACATTGTCCAAGTGCCAGCTAAGTAACCTAGATAGTCCAAGTGCCCGCTGGTTAACCTACATAGTCCAAGTGCCTCTAGTTAATCTACATAGTCTAAGGGCCCGCAAGTTAACCTACATAGTCCAAGTATCCGCTAGTTAACCTAGATCGTCCAAGTGCCCGCTAGTTAACCTACATAGTCCAAGGGCCCGCCAGTTAACCTACATAGTCCAAGGGCCCGCTAGTTAACCTACATCGTCCAAGGGCCCACTAGTTAACCTACGTAGTCCAAGTGCCCCCTAGTTAACCTACATACTCTAAGTGCCCGCTAGGTAACCTAGACAGTTCAAGTGACCACTAGGTTACCTACATAGTCCAAGTGCCTGTTCGTTTACCTACATAGTCCAAGTGCCCGCTAGGTAATCAATATAGTCCAAATGCCCGCTAGGGACCCTAATAGTCCAAATGCCCGCTAGTTTACCTAGATAGTCCAAGTGCTCGCTACTTAACATAGATAGTCCAAGTGCCCGCTATTTAACCTAGATAGTCCAAGTGCCCGCTAGTTAACCTACATAGTCCAAATGCAGGCTAGGGAACTTACATAGTCAAAGTGCCCGCTAGGGAACCTGCATTGTGCAAGTGAACGCTAGTTAACCTAGATAGTCCAAGTGCCCGCTAGTTAACCAAGATACTCGAAGTGCCCGATAGTTAACCTACATAGTCCAAGGTCAGCTAGTTAACCTAGATAGTCCAAGTGCCCGCTAGTTAACCTACATAGTCCAAGTGCCCGTTCGTTAACCTAGATAGTCCAAGTGCCCGCTAGGTAACCTACAAAGTCTAAGTGCCCGCTAGGTTATCTATATAGTCCAAATGCCCGCTAGGGAACGTACATAGTCCAAGTGCCCGCTAGGTAACCTAGATAATCCAAGTGCCCGCTAGTTAATCTATATCGTCCAAGTGCCCGCTAGTTAACCTAGATCGTCCAAGTGACCACTAGTTAACCTACATAGTCAATGGGCCCGCTAGTTAACCTACATAGTGCAAGTGTCCGCTAGTTAACCTATTGTCCAAGGGACCGCTAGTTAACCTAGATAGTCCAAGTACCCGCTAGTTAACTTAGATTGTCCAATTGTCCGCTAGTTAACCTACATAGTCCAAGTCCCCGCTAGGTAACCTAGATAGTCCAAGTGCCCTTTAGGGAACCTAGATAGTCCAAGTGCCCGCACTGGAACATACATAGCCCAAGTCCCCATTAGTTAACCTAGATAATCCAAGTGCCTGCTAGTTAACCTAGATAGTCCAAGTGCCCGCTACATAACCTACATATTCCAAGTGCCCGCTGAGGAACCTACATAGTCCAAGTGCCCGATAGGGAACCTACATATTCCAAGTGCCCGTTAGGGAACATAGATAGTCCAATTGCCCGTAGGGAACCTATATAGTCCAAGTGCCCGCTAGAGAACCTAGATTGTCCAAGTGTCCGCTAGTTAACCTACATAGTCCAAGAGGCTGATAGGGAACCTACATAGTCCAAGTGCCCGCGGAGTAACCTACATAGTCCAAGTCCCCGCTAGTTAACATAGATAGTCCAAGTGCCCGCTAGTTAACCTAGATCGTCTAAGTGCCCACTAGTTAACATAGATAATCCAATTGCCCGCTAGTAAACATAGATAGTGCAAAGGCCCGCTAGTTAATCTAGATTATCCAAGTGCCCGCTAGTTAACCTAGATAGTCCAAGTGCCCGCTAGTTACCCTGGATCGTCTAAGTGCCCTCTAGTTAACCTAGATAGTCCAAGTTCCCGCTAGGGGACGTACATAGTCCAAGTGCCCGCTAGGTAACCTAGATAGTCCAAGTGCCCGCTAGGGAATGTACATAGTTCAAGTTCCCCCCAGGTAACCTAGATTGTCCAAGTGTCCGCTAGTTAACCTACATAGTCCAATGCCCGATAGGGAACCTACATAGTCCAAGTGCCCGTTAGGGAACCTACATAGTCCAAGTGTCCGCTGAGGAACCTACATAGTCCAAGTGCCCGATAGGGAACCTACATATTCCAAGTGCCAGTTAGGGAACCTAGATAGTCCAAGTGCCCATAGGGAACCTATATAGTCCAAGTGCCCGCTAGGGAACCTACATAGTCAAAGTGCCCGCTAGGGAACCTGCATTGTACAAGTGCCCGCTAATTAACCTAGATAGTCCAAGTGCCCGCTAGTTAACCTAGATAGTCCAAATGCCCGTAGGGAATTTACATAGTCACAGTGCCCGCTAGGGAACCTGCGTTGTGCAAGTGAACCCTAGTTAACCTAGATAGTCCAAGAGCCCGCTAGTTAACCTAGATAGTCGAAGTGCCCGATAGTTAACCTACATAGTCCAAGGTCAGCTAGTTAACCTAGATAGTCCAAGTGCCCGCTAGTTAACCTACATAGTCCAAGTGCCCGTTCGTTAACCTACATAGTCCAAGTGCCCGTTCGTTAACTTAGATAGTCCAAGTGCCCGCTAGGTAACCTACAGAGTCTAAGTGCCCGCTAGTTTATCTATATAGTCCAAATGCCCGCTAGGGAACGTACATAGTCCAAGTGCCCGCTAGGTAACCTAGATAATCCAAGTGCCCGCTAGTTAACCTATATCGTCCAAGTGCCCGCTAGTTAACCTAGATAGTCCAAGTGCCCACTAGTTAACCTACATTGTCAATGGCCTCACTAGTTAACCTACATAGTGCAAGTGTCCGCTAGTTAACCTATTGTCCAAGGGACCGCTAGTTAACCTAGATAGTCCAAGTACCCGCTAGTTAACCTAGATCGTCCAATTGTCCGCTAGTTAACCTACATATTCCAAGTGCCCGCTAGGTAACGTAGATAGTCCAAGTGCCCTTTAGGGAACCTAGATAGTCCAAGTGCCCACACTGGAACATACATAGTCCAAGTCCCCATTAGTTAACCTAGATAATCCAAGTGCCTGCTAGTTAACCTAGATAGACGAAGTGCCCGCTAGGTAACCTACATAGTCCAAGTGCCCGCTGACGAACCTACATAGTCCAAGTGCCCGATAGGGAACCTACATATTCCAAGTGCCCGTTAGGGAACCTAGATAGTCCAAGTGCCCGCTGAGGAACCTACATAGTCCAAGTGCCCGATAGGGAACCTACATATTCCAAGTGCCCGTTAGGGAACCTAGATAGTACAAGTGCCCGTAGGGAACCTATATAGTCCAAGTGCCCGCTAGAGAACCTAGATTGTCCAAGTGTCCGCTAGTTAACCTACATAGTCCAAGTGCCCGATAGGGAACCTAGATGTTCCAAGTGCCCGTTAGGGAACCTAAATAGTCCAAGTGCCCGCTGAGGAACCTACATAGTCCAAGTGCCCGATAGGGAACCTACATATTCCAAGTGACCGTTAGGGAACCTAGATAGTCCAAGTGCCCATAGGGAACCTATATAGTCCAAGTGCCCGCTAGGGAACCTACATAGTCAAAGTGCCCGCTAGGGAACCTGCATTGTACAAGTGCCCGCTAATTAACCTAGATAGTCAAAGTGGCCGCTATTTAACCTACATAGTCCAAGTGCCCGCTAGTTAACCTACATAGTCCAAATGCCCGCTAGGGAACTTACATAGTCAAATTGCCCGCTAGGGAACCTGCATTGTGCAAGTGAACGCTAGTTAACCTAGATAGTCCAAGTGCCCGCTAGTTAACCTAGATAGTCGAAGTGCCCGATAGTTAACCTACATAGTCCAAGGTCAGCTAGTTAACCTAGATAGTCCAAGTGCCCGCTAATTAACCTACATAGTCCAAGTGCCCGTTCGTTAACCTAGATAGTCCAAGTGCCCGCTAGGTAACCTACAAAGTCTAAGTGCCCGCTAGGTTATCTATATAGTCCAAATGCCCGCTAGGGAACGTACATAGTCCAAGTGCCCGCTAGGCAACCTAGATAATCCAAGTGCCCGCTAGTTAATCTATATCGTCCAAGTGCCCGCTAGTTAACCTAGATCGTCCAAGTGCCCACTAGTTAACCTACATAGTCAATGGGCCCCCTAGTTAACCTACATAGTGCAAGTGTCGCTAGTTAACCTATTGTCCAAGGGACCGTTAGTTAACCTAGATAGTCCAAGTACCCGCTAGTTAACCTAGATCGTCCAATTGTCCGCTAGTTAACCTACAAAGTCCAAGTCCCCGCTAGGTAACCTAGATAGTCCAAGTGCCCTTTAGGGAACCTAGATAGTCCAAGTGCCCGCACTGGAACATACATAGTCCAAATCCCCATTAGTTAACTTCGATAATACAAGTGCCTGCTAGTTAACCTAGATAGTCCAAGTCCCCGCTAGGTAACCTACATAGTCTAAGTGCGCGCTGAGGAACCTACATAGTCCAAGTGCCCGATAGGGAACCTACATATTCCAAGTGCCCGTTAGGGAACATAGATAGTCCAAAAGCCCATAGGGAACCTATATAGTCCAAGTGCCCGCTAGGGAACCTACATAGTCAAGTGCCCGCTAGGGAACCTGCATTGTATAAGTGCCCGCTAATTAACCTAGATAGTCCAAGTGCCCGCTAGTTAACCTTGATAGTCCAAGTGCCCGCTATTTAACCTAGATAGTCCAAGTGCCCGCTAGTTAACCTTGATCATCCAAGTGCCCGCTAGTTAACCTACATAGTCCAAGAGGCTGATAGGGAACCTACATAGTCCTAGTGCCCGCGGAGGAACCTACATAGTCCAAGTGCCCGCTAGTTAACATAGATAGTCCAAGTGCCCGCTAGTTAACCTAGATTGTCTAAGTGCCCGCTAGTTAACCTAGATAATCCAATTGCCCGCTAGTAAACCTAGATAGTCCAAGGGCCCGCTAGTTAATCTAGATTATCCAAGTTCCCGCTAGTTAACCTAGATAGTCCAAGTGCCCGCTAGTTAACCTAGATCGTCTAAGTGCCCTCTAGTTAACCTAGATAGTCCAAGTTCCCGCTAGGGGACATACATAGTCCAAGTGCCCGCTAGGTATCCAAGATAGTCCAAGTGCCCGCTAGGGTATGTACATAGTTCAAGTGCCCGCTAGGTAACCTAGATAGTCCAAGTGTCCGCTAGTTAACCTACATAATCCAATGCCCGATAGGGAACCTACATAGTCCAAGTGCCCGCTGAGGAACCTACATAGTCCAAGTGCCCGATAGGGAACCTACAAATTCCAAGTGCCCGTTAGGGAACATACATAGTCCAAGTGCCCGCTGAGGAACCTACATAGTCCAAGTGCCCGATAGGGAACCTACATATTCCAAGTGCCAGTTAGGGAACCTAGATAGTCCAAGTGCCCATAGGGAACCTATATAGTCCAAGTGCCCGCTAGGGAACCTACATAGTCAAAGTGCCCGCTAGGGAACCTGCATTTTACAAGTGCCCGCTAATTAACCTAGATAGTCCAAGTGCCCGCTAGTTAACCTAGATAGTCCAAATGCCCGTAGGGAACTTACATAGTCACAGTGCCCGCTAGGGAACCGGCATTGTGCAAGTGAACGCTAGTTAACCTAGATAGTCCAAGTGCCCGCTAGTTAACCTAGATAGTCGAAGTGCCCGATAGTTAACCTACGTAGTCCAAGGTCAGCTAGTTAACCTAGATAGTCCAAGTGCCCGCTAGTTAACCTACATAGTCTAAGTGCCCGTTCGTTAACCTAGATAGTCCAAGTGCCCGCTAGGTAACCTACAGAGTCTAAGTGCCCGCTAGGTTATCTATATAGTTCAAATGCCCGCTAGGGAACGTACATAGTCCAAGTGCCCGCTAGGTAACCTAGATAATCCAAGTGCCTGCTAGTTAACCTATATCGTCCACTTGCCCGCTAGTTAACCTAGATAGTCCAAGTACCCGCTAGTTAACCTAGATCGTCCAATTGTCCGCTAGTTAACCTACATAGTCCAAGTCCCCGCTAGGTAAAGTAGATAGTCCAAGTGCCCTTTAGGGAACCTAGATAGTCCAAGTGCCCGCACTGGAACATACATAGTCCAAGTCCCCATTAGTTAACCTAGATAATCCAAGTGCCTGCTAGTTAACCTAGATAGACGAAGTGCCCGCTAGGTAACCTACATAGTCCAAGTGCCCGCTGACGAACCTACATAGTCCAAGTGCCCGATAGGGAACCTACATATTCCAAGTGCCCGTTAGGGAACCTAGATAGTCCAAGTGCCCACTGAGGAACCTACATAGTCCAAGTGCCCGATAGGGAACCTACATATTCCAAGTGCCCGTTAGGGAACCTAGATAGTCCAAGTTCCCGTAGGGAACCTATATAGTCCAAGTGCCCGCTAGAGAACCTAGATTGTCCAAGTGTCCGCTAGTTAACCTACATAGTCCAAGTGCCCGATAGGGAACCTAGATGTTCCAAGTGCCCGTTAGGGAACCTACATAGTCCAAGTGCCCGCTGAGGAACTTACATAGTCCAAGTGCCCGATAGGGAACCTACATATTCCAAGTGACCGTTAGGGAACCTAGATAGTCCAAGTGCCCATAGGGAACCTATATAGTCCAAGTGCCCGCTAGGGAACCTACATAGTCAAAGTGCCCGCTAGGGAACCTGCATTGTACAAGTGCCCGCTAATTAACCTAGATAGTCAAAGTGGCCGCTATTTAACCTACATAGTCCAAGTGCCCGCTAGTTAACCTACATAGTCCAAATGCCCGCTAGGGAGCTTACATAGTCAAATTGCCCGCTAGGGAACCTGCATTGTGCAAGTGAACGCTAGTTAACCTAGATAGTCCAAGTGCCCGCTAGTTAACCTAGATAGTCGAAGTGCCCGATAGTTAACCTACATAGTCCAAGGTCAGCTAGTTAACCTAGATAGTCCAAGTGCCCGCTAATTAACCTACATAGTCCAAGTGCCCGTTCGTTAACCTAGATAGTCCAAGTGCCCGCTAGGTAACCTACAAAGTCTAAGTGCCCGCTAGGTTATCTATATAGTCCAAATGCCCGCTAGGGAACGTACATAGTCCAAGTGCCCGCTAGGCAACCTAGATAATCCAAGTGCCCGCTAGTTAATCTATATCGTCCAAGTGCCCGCTAGTTAACCTAGATCGTCCAAGTGCCCACTAGTTAACCTACATAGTCAATGGGCCCCCTAGTTAACCTACATAGTGCAAGTGTCCGCTAGTTAACCTATTGTCCAAGGGACCGCTAGTTAACCTAGATAGTCCAAGTACCCGCTAGTTAACCTAGATCGTCCAATTGTCCGCTAGTTAACCTACATAGTCCAAGTCCCCGCTAGGTAACCTAGATAGTCCAAGTGCCCTTTAGGGAACCTAGATAGTCCAAGTGCCCGCACTGGAACATACATAGTCCAAATCCCCATTAGTTAACTTCGATAATACAAGTGCCTGCTAGTTAACCTAGATAGTCCAAGTCCCCGCTAGGTAACCTAGATAGTCCAAGTGCCCGCTAGTTAACCTTGATAGTCCAAGTGCCCGCTAGTTAACCTAGATAGTCCAAGTGCCCGCTAGTTAACCTTGATCATCCAAGTGCCCGCTAGTTAACCTACATAGTCCAAGAGGCTGATAGGGAACCTACATAGTCCTAGTGCCCGCGGAGGAACCTACATAGTCCAAGTGCCCGCTAGTTAACATAGATAGTCCAAGTGCCCGCTAGTTAACCTAGATTGTCTAAGTGCCCGCTAGTTAACCTAGATAATCCAATTGCCCGCTAGTAAACCTAGATAGTCCAAGGGCCCGCTAGTTAATCTAGATTATCCAAGTTCCCGCTAGTTAACCTAGATAGTCCAAGTGCCCGCTAGTTAACCTAGATCGTCTAAGTGCCCTCTAGTTAACCTAGATAGTCCAAGTTCCCGCTAGGGGACGTACATAGTCCAAGTGCCCGCTAGGTATCCAAGATAGTCCAAGTGCCCGCTAGGGTATGTACATAGTTCAAGTGCCCGCTAGGTAACCTAGATTGTCCAAGTGTCCGCTAGTTAACCTACATAATCCAATGCCCAATAGGGAACCTACATAGTCCAAGTGCCCGCTGAGGAACCTACATAGTCCAAGTGCCCGATAGGGAACCTACAAATTCCAAGTGCCCGTTAGGGAACATACATAGTCCAAGTGCCCGCTGAGGAACCTACATAGTCCAAGTGCCCGATAGGGAACCTACATATTCCAAGTGCCAGTTAGGGAACCTAGATAGTCCAAGTGCCCATAGGGAACCTATATAGTCCAAGTGCCCGCTAGGGAACCTACATAGTCAAAGTGCCCGCTAGGGAACCTGCATTTTACAAGTGCCCGCTAATTAACCTAGATAGTCCAAGTGCCCGCTAGTTAACCTAGATAGTCCAAATGCCCGTAGGGAACTTACATAGTCACAGTGCCCGCTAGGGAACCGGCATTGTGCAAGTGAACGCTAGTTAACCTAGATAGTCCAAGTGCCCGCTAGTTAACCTAGATAGTCGAAGTGCCCGATAGTTAACCTACGTAGTCCAAGGTCAGCTAGTTAACCTAGATAGTCCAAGTGCCCGCTAGTTAACCTACATAGTCCAAGTGCCCGTTCGTTAACCTAGATAGTCCAAGTGCCCGCTAGGTAACCTACAGAGTCTAAGTGCCCGCTAGGTTATCTATATAGTCCAAATGCCCGCTAGGGAACGTACATAGTCCAAGTGCCCGCTAGGTAACCTAGATAATCCAAGTGCCTGCTAGTTAACCTATATCGTCCACTTGCCCGCTAGTTAACCTAGATAGTCCAAGTACCCGCTAGTTAACCTAGATCGTCCAATTGTCCGCTAGTTAACCTACATAGTCCAAGTCCCCGCTAGGTAACCTAGATAGTCCAAGTGCCCTTTAGGGAACCTAGATAGTCCAAGTGCCCGCACTGGAACATACATAGTCCAAATCCCCATTAGTTAACTTCGATAATACAAGTGCCTGCTAGTTAACCTAGATAGTCCAAGTCCCCGCTAGGTAACCTACATAGTCTAAGTGCGCGCTGAGGAACCTACATAGTCCAAGTGCCCGATAGGGAACCTACATATTCCAAGTGCCCGTTAGGGAACATAGATAGTCCAAGTGCCCATAGGGTACCTATATAGTCCAAGTGCCCGCTAGGGAACCTACATAGTCAAATTGCCCGCTAGGGAACCTGCATTGTATAAGTGCCCGCTAATTAACCTAGATAGTCCAAGTGCCCGCTAGTTAACCTAGATAGTCCAAGTGCCCGCTAGTTAACCTTGATCATCCAAGTGTCCGCTAGTTAACCTACATAGTCCAAGAGGCTGATAGGGAACCTACATAGTCCTAGTGCCCGCGGAGGAACCTACATAGTCCAAGTGCCCGCTAGTTAACATAGATAGTCCAAGTGCCCGCTAGTTAACCTAGATTGTCTAAGTGCCCGCTAGTTAACCTAGATAATCCAATTGCCCGCTAGTAAACCTAGATAGTCCAAGGGCCCGCTAGTTAATCTAGATTATCCAAGTTCCCGCTAGTTAACCTAGATAGTCCAAGTGCCCGCTAGGGGACGTACATAGTCCAAGTGCCCGCTAGGTATCCAAGATAGTCCAAGTGCCCGCTAGGGTATGTACATAGTTCAAGTGCCCGCTAGGTAACCTAGATTGTCCAAGTGTCCGCTAGTTAACCTACATAGTCCAATGCCCGATAGGGAACCTACATAGTCCAAGTGCCCGCTGAGGAACCTACATTGTCCAAGTGCCCGATAGGGAACCTACAAATTCCAAGTGCCCGTTAGGGAACATACATAGTCCAAGTGCCCGCTGAGGAACCTACATAGTCCAAGTGCCCGACAGGGAACCTACATATTCCAAGTGCCAGTTAGGGAACCTAGATAGTCCAAGTGCCCATAGGGAACCTATATAGTCCAAGTGCCCGCTAGGGAACCTACATAGTCAAAGTGCCCGCTAGGGAACCTGCATTTTACAAGTGCCCGCTAATTAACCTAGATAGTCCAAGTGCCCGCTAGTTAACCTAGATAGTCCAAATGCCCGTAGGGAACTTACATAGTCACAGTGCCCGCTAGGGAACCGGCATTGTGCAAGTGAACGCTAGTTAACCTAGATAGTCCAAGTGCCTGCTAGTTAACCTAGATAGTCGAAGTGCCCGATAGTTAACCTACGTAGTCCAAGGTCAGCTAGTTAACCTAGATAGTCCAAGTGCCCGCTAGTTAACCTACATAGTCCAAGTGCCCGTTCGTTAACCTAGATAGTCCAAGTGCCCGCTAGGTAACCTACAGAGTCTAAGTGCCCGCTAGGTTATCTATATAGTCCAAATGCCCGCTAGGGAACGTACATAGTCCAAGTGCCCGCTAGGTAACCTAGATAATCCAAGTGCCTGCTAGTTAACCTATATCGTCCACTTGCCCGCTAGTTAACCTAGATAGTCCAAGTGCCCACTAGTTAACCTACATAGTCAATGGCCCCACTAGTTAACCTACATAGTGCAAGTGTCCGCTAGTTAACCTATTGTCCAAGGGACCGCTAGTTAACCTAGATAGTCCAAGTACCCGCAAGTTAACCTAGATCGTCCAATTGTCCGCTAGTTAATCTACATAGTCCAAGTCCCCGCTAGGTAACCTAGATAGTCCAAGTGCCCTTTAGGGAACCTAGATAGTCCAAGTGCCCGCACTGGAACATACATAGTCCAAGTCCCCATTAGTTAACCTAGATAATCCAAGTGCCTGCTAATTAACCTAGATAATCCAAGTGCCCGCTAGGTAACCTACATAGTCCAAGTGCCTGCTGACGAACCTACATAGTCAAAGTGCCCGATATGGAACCTACATATTCCAAGTGCCCGTTAGGGAACCTACATAGTCCAAGTGCCCGCTGAGGAACTTACATAGTCCAAGTGCCCGATAGGGAACCTACATATTCCAAGTGCCCGTTAGGGAACCTAGATTGTCCAAGTGCCCGTAGGGAACCTATATAGTCCAAGTGCCCGCTAGGGAACCTACATAGTCCAAGTGCCCGCTAGGGAACCTGCATTGTATAAGTGCCCGCTAATTAACTTAGATAGTCCAAGTGCCCGCTAGTTAACCTAGATAGTCCATGTGCCCCCTAGTTAACCTTGATCATCCAAGTACCCGCTAGTTAACCTACATAGTCCAAGTGCCTGATAGGGAACCTACATAGTCCAAGTGCCCGCTGAGGAACCTACATAGTCCAAGTGCCCGTTAGGGAACCTATACAGTCCAAGTGCCCGCTAGGGAACCTACATAGTCAAAGTGCCCGCTAGGGAACCTGCATTGTGCAAGTGCCCGCTAGTTAAGCTAGATAGTCGAAGTGCCGCTAGGTAACCTACATAGTGCAAGTGTCCCCTAGTTAACCTACATAGTCCAAGTGCCCGCTAGTTAACATAGATAGTCCAAGTGCCCGCTAGGGAACGTACATAGTCCAAGTGCCCGCTAGGTAAACTAGGTGGTACAAGTGCCCGGTAGTTAACCTACATAGTCCAAGTGCCTGCTAGGTAACCTAGATAGTCCAAGGGCCCGCAAGTTAACCTACATTGTCCAAGTGCCTGCTAGGTAAACTACATAGTCCCTGTGCCCGCTAGTTAACCTAGACAGTCCAAGTACCCGATAGGGAACCTACATAGTCCAAGTGCTCGCTAGGGAACCTACATAGTCCAAGTGCTCGCTAGGCAACCTACATAGTCCAAATGCCCGTTACTTAACCTAGATAGTCAAAGTGCCTGCTAGGTAACCTAAATAGTCCAAGTGCCCGCTAGGGAACCTACATATTCCAAGTGCCCGCTAGGTAACCTAGATAGTCCAATTGCCCGTTAGCTAACCTAGATAGTCGGAGTGTCCGCTAGTTAACCTACATAGTCCAAGTGCCCGTTCGTTAACCTAGACAGTCCAAGTGCCCGCTAGGTAACCTAGATAATCCAAGTGCCCGCTAGTTAACCTATATCGTCCAAGTACCCGCTAGTTTACCTAGATCGTCCAAGTGCCCACTAGTTAATCTACATAGTCAATGGGCCCGCTAGTTAACCTACATAGTGCAAGTGTCCGCTAGTTAACCTATTGTCCAAGGGACCGCTAATTAACCTAGATAGTCCAAGTACCCGCTAGTTAACCTAGATCGTCCAATTGTCCGCTAGTTAACCTACATAGTCCAAGTGCCCGCTAGGTAACCTAGATAGTCCAAGTGCCCTTTAGGGAACCTAGATAGTCCAAGTGCCCGCACTGGAACATACATAGTCCAAGTCCCCATTAGTTAACCTAGATAATCCAAGTGCCTGCTAGTTAACCTAGATAGTCCAAGTGCCCTCTAGGTAACCTACATAGTCCAAGTGCCCGCTGACGTACCTACATAGTCAAAGTGCCCGATAGGGATACTACATATTCCAATTGCCCATTAGGGAACCTACATAGTCCAAGTGCCCGCTGAGGAACCTACATAGTCCACGTGCCCGATAGGGAAACTACATATTCCAAGTGCCCGCTAGGGAACCTACATAGTCAAAGTGCCCGCTAGGGAACCTGCATTGTATAAGTGCCCGCTAATTAACCTAGATAGTCCAAGTGCCCGCTAGGTAACCTAGATAGTCCAAGGGCCCGCATGTTAACCTACATTGTCCAAGTGCCTGCTAGGTAAACTATATAGTCCCTGTGCCCACTTGGTAACCTAGACAGTCCAATTGCCCGCTAGTTAACCTAGACAGTCCAAGTACCCGATAGGGAACCTACATAGTCCAAGTGCTCGCTAGGGAACCGACATAGTCCAAGTGCTCGCTAGGCAACCTACATAGTCCAAATGCCCGTTAGTTAACCTAGATAGTCAAAGTGCCTGCTAGGTAACCTAAATAGTCCAAGTGCCCGCTAGGGAACCTACATATTCCAAGTGCCCGCTAGGTAACCTAGATAGTCCAATTGCCCGTTAGCTAACCTAGATAGTCGGAGTGTCCGCTAGTTAACCTACATAGTCCAAGTGACCGTTCGTTAACCTAGACAGTCCAAGTGCCCGCTAGGTAACCTAGATAATCCAAGTGCCCGCTAGTTAACCTATATCGTCCAAGTGCTCGCTAGTTAACCTAGATCGTCCAAGTGCCCACTAGTTAATCTACATAGTCAATGGGCCCGATAGTTAACCTACATAGTGCAAGTGTCCGCTAGTTAACCTATTTTCCCAGGGACCGCTAATTAACCTAGATAGTCCAAGTACCCGCTAGTTAACCTAGATCGTCCAAGTGCCCGCTAGTTAACCTAGATAGTCCAAGTGCCCACTAGGTAACCTACATAGTCCAAGTGCCCGCTGACGAACCTACATAGTCAAAGTGCCCGATAGGGAAACTACATATTCCAAGTGCCCATTAGGGAACCTACATAGGCCAAGTGCCCGCTGAGGAACCTACATAGTCCAAGTGCCCGATAGGGAAACTACATATTCCAAGTGCCCGTTAGGGAACCTAGATAGTCCAAGTGCCCGTAGGGAACCTATATAGTCCAAGTGCCCGCTAGGGAACCTACATTGTCAAAGTGCCCGCTAGGGAACCTGCATTGTTTAAGTGCCCGCTAATTAACCTAGATAGTCCAAGTGCCCGCTAGTTAACCTAGATAGTCCAAGTGCCCGCTAGTTAACCTTGATCATCCAAGTGCCCGCTAGTTAACCTACATAGTCCAAGTGCCTGATAGGGAACCTACATAGTCCAAGTGCCCGCGGAGGAACCTCATAGTCCAAGTGCCCGTTAGGGAACCTATACAGTCCAAGTGCCCGCTAGGGAACCTACATAATCAAAGTACCCGCTGAGAAACCTACATAGTCCAAGTGCTCGGTAGGGAACCTACATATTCCAAGTGCCCGTTAGGGAACCTAGATAGTCCAAGTGCCCGTAGGGAACCTATATAGTCCAAGTGCCCGCTAGGGAACCTACATAGTCAAAGTGCCCGCTAGGGAACCTGCATTGTTCAAGTGCCCGCTAGTTAAGCTAGATAGTCGAAGTGCCGCTAGGTAACCTACATAGTGCAAGTGTCCCCTATTTAACCTACATAGTCCAAGTGCCCGCTAGTTAACATAGATAGTCCAAGTGCCCGTTAGGGAACGTACATAGTCCAAGTGCCCGTTAGGTAACCTAGATGGTGCAAGTGCCCGGTAGTTAACCTACATTGTCCAAGTGCCCGCTAGGTAACCTAGATAGTCCAAGGGCCCGCTAGTTAACCTACATATTCCAAGTGCCCGGTAGTTAACTTACATAGTTCAAGTGTCCCTAAGGAACATACATAGTTCAATTGTCCGCTAGGGAACATACAGAGTCTAAGTGCCCCCTAGGGAACCTAGGTAGTCCAAATGCCTGCTAGGGAATCTACATAGTCCAAGGGCCCGCTGTAACCTACATAGTTCAAGTGCCCGATAGGGAACCTACATATTCCAAGTGCCCGTTAGGGAACCTAGATAGTCCAAGTGCCTGTAGGGAACCTATATAGTCCAAGTGCCCGCTAGGGAACCTACATAGTCAAAGTGCCCGCTAGGGAACCTGCATTGTATAAGTGCCCGCTAATTAACCTAGATAGTCCAAGTGCCCGCTAGTTAACCTAGATAGTCCAAGTGCCCACTAGTTAACCTTGATCATCTAAGTGCCCGGTAGTCAACCTACATAGTCCAAGTGCCTGATAGGGAACTTACATAGTCCAAGTGCCCGTTAGGGAACCTATGCAGTCCAAATGCCTGCTAGGGAACCTACATAGTCAAGTGCCCGCTAGGGAACCTGCATTGTGCAAGTGCCCGCTAGTTAAGCTAGATAGTTGAAGTGCCGCTAGGTAACCTACATAGTGCAAGTGTCCCCTAGTTAACCAACATAGTCCAAGTGCCCGCTAGTTAACATAGATAGTCCAAGGGCCCGCTAGGGAACGTACATAGTCCAAGTGCCCGCTAGGTAAACTAGATGGTGCAAGTGCCCGGTAGTTAACCTACATAGTCCAAGTGCCTGCTAGGTAACCTAGATAGTACAAGGGCCCGCTAGTTAACCTACATTGTCCAAGTGCCTGCTAGGTAAACTACATAGTCCCTGTGCCCACTTGGTAACCTAGACAGTCCAATTGCCCGCTAGTTATCCTAGACAGTCCAAGTACCCGATAGGGAACCGACATAGTCCAAGTGCTCGCTAGGCAACCTACATTGTCCAAATGCCCGTTACTTAACCTAGATAGTCAAAGTGCCTGCTAGGTAACCTAAATAGTCCAAGTGCCCGCTAGGGAACCTACATATTCCAAGTGCCCGCTAGGTAACCTAGATAGTCCAATTGCCCGTTAGCTAACCTAGATAGTCGGAGTGTCCGCTAGTTAACCTACATAGTCCAAGTGCCCGTTCGTTAACCTAGACAGTCCAAGTGCCCGCTAGGTAACCTAGATAATCCAAGTGCCCGCTAGTTAACCTATATCGTCCAAGTACCCGCTAGTTAACCTCTATCGTCCAAGTGCCCACTAGTTGACCTACATAGTCAATGGGCCCACTAGTTAACCTACATAGTGCAAGTGTCCGCTAGCTAACCTATTGTCCAAGGGACCGCTAGTTAACCTAGATAGTCCAAGTACCCGCTTGTTAACCTAGATCGTCCAACTGTCCGCTAGTTAACCTACATAGTCCAAGTGCCCGCTAGGTAACCTAGATAGTCCAAGTGCCCGCACTGGAACATACGTAGTCCAAGTCCCCATTAGTTAACCTAGATAATCCAAGTGCCTGCTAGTTAACCAAGATAGTCCAAGTGCCCGCTCGGTAACCTACATAGTCCAAGTGCCCGCTGACGAACCTACATAGTCAAAGTGCGTGATAGGGAACCTACATATTCCAAGTGCCCGTTAGGGAACCTACATAGTCCAAGTGCCCGCTGAGGAACCTACATAGTCCAAGTGCCCGATAGGGAAACTACATATTCCAAGTGCCCGTTAGGGAACCTAGATAGTCCAAGTGCCCGTTAGGGAACCTACATAGTCCAAGTGCCCGCTAGGTAACCTAGATAGTCCAAGGGCCCGCTAGTTAACCTACATAGTCCAAGTGCCCGGTAGTTAACTTACATAGTTCAAGTGTCCGTAAGGAACATACATAGTTCAATTGCCTGCTAGGGAAGATTCAGAGTCTAAGTGCCCCCTAGGAAACCTAGGTAGTCCAAATGCCCGCTAGGGAATCTACATAGTACAAGGACCCGCTGAGGAACCTACATAGTCCAAGTGCCCGATAGGGAACCTACATATTCCAAGTGCCCGTTAGGGAACCTAGATAGTCCAAGTGCCCATAGGGAACCTATATAGTCCAAGTGCCCGCTAGGGAACCTACATAGTCAAAGTGCCCGCTAGGGAACCTGCATTGTATAAGTGCCCCCTAATTAAACTAGATAGTCCAAGTGCCCGCTAGTTAACCTAGATAGTCCAAGTGCCCGCTAGTTAACCTAGATCATCCAAGTGCCCGCTAGTTAACCTACATAGTCCAAGTGCCTGATAGGGAACCTACAGAGTCCAAGTACCCGCGGAGGAACCTACATAGTCCAAGTGCCCATTAGGGAACCTATACAGTCCAAGTGCCCGCTAGGGAACCTACATAGTCAAAGTTCCCGCTAGGGAACCTGCATTGTGCAAGTGCCCGCTAGTTAAGCTAGATAGTCGAAGTGCCGCTAGGTAACCTAAATAGTGCAAGTGTCCCCTAGTTAGCCTACATAGTCCAAGTGCCCGCTAGTTAACATAGATAGTCCAAGTGCCCGCTAGGGAACGTACATAGTCCAAGTGCCCGCTAGGTAACCTAGATGGTGCAAGTGCCCGGTAGTTAACCTACATAGTCCAAGTGCCCGCTAGGTAACCTAGATAGTCCAAGGGCCCGCTAGTTAACCTACATAGTCCAAGTGCCTGCTAGGTAAACTACATAGTCCCTGTGCCCACTTGGTAACCTAGACAGTCCAATTGCCTGCTAGTTAACCTAGGCAGTCCAAGTACCCGATAGGGTACCTACATAGTCCAAGTGCTCGCTAGGGAACCTACATAGTCCAAGTGCTCGCTAGGCAACCTACATAGTCCAAATGCCCGTTAGTTAACCTAGATAATCAAAGTGCCTGCTAGGTAACCTAAATAGTCCAAGTGCCCGCTAGGGAACCTACATATTCCAAGTGCCCACTAGGTAACCTAGATAGTCCAATTGCCCGTTAGCTAACCTAGATAGTCGGAGTGTCCGCTAGTTAACCTAAATAGTCCAAGTGCCCGTTCGTTAACCTAGACAGTCCAAGTGCCCGCTAGGTTACCTACATAGTACAAGTGCACGTTCGTTAACCTAGATAGTCCAAGTGCCCGCTGGTAACCTACATAGTCCAAGTGCCCACTAAGTAACCTAAATAATCCAAATGCCCGCTAGGGAAACTACATAGTCCAATTGCCTGCTACTTAACCTAGATAGTGCAAGTGCCCGCTAGTAAACCTAGATAGTCCAAGGGCCCGCTAGTTAATCTTGATAGTCCAAGTGCCCGCTAGTTAACCTAGATAGTCCAAGTGCCCGCTAGTTAACCTAGATCGTCGAAGTGCCCGATAGTTAACCTACATAGTCCAAGGTCAGCTAGTTAACCTAGATAGTCCAAGTGCCCGCTAGTTAACTTACATAGTCCAAGGTCAGCTAGTTAACCTAGATAGTCCAAGTGCCTGCTAGTTAACCTACATAATCCAAGGTCAGCTAGTTAACCAAGATAGTCCAAGTGCCCGCTAGTTAACCTACATAGTCCAAGAACCCGCTAGTTAACCTAGATAGTCGACGTGCCCGCTAGTTAACCTAGATCATCTAAGTGCCCTCTAGTTAACCTAGATAGTCCAAGTTACCACTAGGGGATGTACATAGTCCGAGTGCCCGCTAGGTAACCTAGATAGTCCAAGTGCCCGCTAGGGTATGTACATAGTTCAAGTGCCCGCTAGGTAACCTAGATTGTCAAAGTGTCCGCTAGTTAACCTACATAGTCCAATGCCCGATAGGGAACCTACATAGTCCAAGTGCCCGCTGAGGAACCTACATAGTCCAAGTGCCCGATAGGGAACCTACATATTCCAAGTGCCCATTAGGGAACCTACATAGTCCAAGTGCCCGCTGAGAAACCTACATAGTCCAAGTGCCCGATAGGGAACCTACATATTCCAAGTGCCAGTTAGGGAACCTAGATAGTCCAAGTGCCCATAGGGAACCTATATAGTCCAAGTGCCCGCTAGGGAACCTACATAGTCAAAGTGCCCGCTAGGGAACCTACATTGTACAAGTGCCCGCTAATTAACCTAGATAGTCCAAGTGCCCGCTATTAACCTAGATAGTTCAAGTGCCTGCTAGTTAACCTACATTGTCCAAATGTCCGTAGGGAACTTACATAGTCACAGTGCCCGCTAGGGAACCTGCATTGTGCAAGTGAACGCTAGTTAACCTAGATAGTCCAAGTGCCCGCTAGTTAACCTAGATAGTCGAAGTGCCCGATAGTTAACCTACATAGTCCAAGGTCAGCTAGTTAACCTAGATAGTCCAAGTGCCCGCTAGTTAACCTATATAGTCCAAGTGCCCGTTCGTTAACCTAGATAGTCCAAGTGCCCGCTAGGTAACCTAGATCGTCCAATTGTCCGCTAGTTAACCTACATAGTCCAAGTGCCCGCTAGGTAACCTAGATAGTCCAAGTGCCCGTTAGGGAACCTACATAGTCCAAGTGCCCGCTGAGGAACCTACATAGTCCAAGTGCCCGATAGAGAACCTACATATTCCAAGTGCCCGTTAGGGAACCTAGATAGACCAAGTGCCCGTAGGGAACCTATATGGTCCAAGTGCCCGCTAGAGAACCTACATAGTCAAAGTGCCCGCCAGGGAACCTGCATTGTATATGCCCGCTAATTAACCTAGATAGTCCAAGTGCCCGCTAGTTATCCTAGATAGTCCAAGTGCCCCCTAATTAACCTTGATCATCCAAGTGCCCGCTAGTTAACCTACATAGTCCAAGTGCCTGATAGGGAACCTACATAGTCCAAGTGCCCGCTAGGGAACCTACATAGTCAAAGTGCCCGCTAGGGATCCTGCATTGTGCAAGTGCCCGCTAGTTAAGCTAGATAGTCGAACTGCCGCTAGGTAACCTAAATAGTGCAAGTGTCCCCTAGTTAACCTACATAGTCCAAGTGCCCGCTAGTTAACATTGATAGTCCAAGTGCCCGCTAGGGAACGTACATAGTCCAAGTGCCCGCTAGGTAACCTAGATGGTGCAAGTGCCCGGTAGTTAACCTACATAATCCAAGTGCCCGCTAGGTAACCTAGATAGTCCAAGTTCCCGGTAGTTAACTTACATAGTTCAAGTGTCCGTAAGGAACATACATAGTTCAAGTGTCCGCTAGGGAACATACAGAGTCTAAGTGCCCCCTAGGGAACCTAGGTGGTCCAAGTGCCCGCTAGGGAATCTACATAGTCCAAGGGCCCGCTAGTTAATGTAGATAGTCCAAGTGCCGCTAGTTAATCTACATAGTTCAAGGGCCCGCTAGTTAACCTACATAGTCCAAGTACCCGCTAGTTAACCTAGATCGTCCAAGCGTCCCTAGTTAACCTACATAGTACAATTGCCCGCTAGGGAACCTACGTAGTCCAAGTGCCTGCTAGGGAACCTACATAGTCCAGGTGACCGCTCTGGAACATGCATAGTAGAAGTGCCCGCTAGGGAATCTACATAGTCCAAGGGCCCGCTAGTTAATGTAGATAGTCCAAGTGCCGCTAGTTAATCTACATAGTTCAAGGGCCCGCTAGTTAAGCTACTTAGTCCAAGTACCCGCTAGTTAACCTAGATCGTCCAAGTGCCCGCTAGTTAACCTACATAGTACAAGTGCCCGCTAGGGAACCTACGTAGTCCAAGTGCCTGCTAGGGAACCTACATAGTCCAAGTGACCGCTCTGGTACATGCATAGTAGAAGTGCCCGCTAAGGAATCTACATAGTCCAAGGGCCCGCTAGTTAACGTAGATAGTCCAAGTGCCGCTAGTTAATCTACATAGTCCAAGGGCCCGCTAGTTAACCTACATAGTCCAAGTACCCGCTAGTTAACCTAGATCGTCCAAGTGCCCGCTAGTTAACCTACATAGTCCAAGGGCCCGCTAGTTAACATAGATAGTCCAAGTGCCCGCTAGGGAACGTACATAGTCCAAGTGCCGGCTAGGTAACCTTGATGGTGCAAGTGCCCGGTTGTTAACCTACATAGTCCAAGTGCCCGCTAGGTAACCTAGATAGTCCAAGGGCCCGCTAGTTAACCTACATAGTCCAAGTGCCCGGTAGTTAACTTACATAGTTCAAGTGTCCGTAAGGAACATACATAGTTCAAGTGCCCGCTAGGAAACATACAGAGTCTAAGTGCCCCCTAGGGAACCTAGGTAGTCCAAGTGCCCGGTAGGGAATCTACATAGTCCAAGGGCCCGCTAGTTAATGTAGATAGTCCAAGTGCCGCTAGTTAATCTACATAGTTCAAGGACCCGCTAGTTAACCTACATAGTCCAAGTACCCGCTAGTTAACCTAGATCGTCCAAGTGTCCGCTAGTTAACCTACATAGTACAAGTGCCCGCTAGGGAACCTACGTAGTCCAAGTGCCTGCTAGGGAACCTACATAGTCCAAGTGACCGCTCTGGAACATGCATAGTAGAAGTGCCCGCTAGGGAATCTACATAGTCCAAGGGCCCGCTAGTTAATGTAGATAGTCCAAGTGCCGCTAGTTAATCTACATAGTTCAAGGGCCCGCTAGTTGACCTACATAGTCCAAGTACCTGCTAGTTAACCTAGATCGTCCAAGTGCCCGCTAGTTAACCTACATAGTCCAAAGGCCCGCTAGTTAACCTACATAGTCCAAGGGCCCGATAGGGAACCTACATATTCCAAGTGCCCGTTAGGGAACCTAGATAGTCCAAGTGCCCATAGGGAACCTATATAGTCCAAGTGCCCGCTAGGGAACCTGCATTGTGCAAGTGAACGCTAGTTAACCTAGATAGTCCAAGTGCCCGCTAGTTAACCTAGATCGTCGATGTGCCCGATAGTTAACCTACATAGTCCAAGGTCAGCTAGTTAACCTAGATAGTCCAAGTGCCCGCTAGTTAACCTACATAGTCCAAGTGCCCATTCGTTAACCTAGTTAGTCCAAGTGCCCGTTAGGTATCCAAGATAGTCCAAGTGCCCGCTAGGTAACTTACATAGTCCAAGTGCCTGATAGGGAACCTACATAGTCCAAGTGCCCACAAAGGAACCTACATAGTCCAAATGCCCGATAGGGAACCTACATATTCCAAGTGCCCGTAGGGAACCTATATAGTCCAAGTGCCCGCTAGGGAACTTACATAGTCCAAGTGCCCGCTAGGGAGCCTGCATTGTGCAAGTGCCCGCTAGTTAACCTAGATAGTCCAAGTGCCCGCTAGTTAACTTACATAGTCCAAGGTCAGCTAGTTAACCTAGATAGTCCAAGTGCCTGCTAGTTAACCTACATAATCCAAGGTCAGCTAGTTAACCAAGATAGTCCAAGTGCCCGCTAGTTAACCTACATAGTCCAAGAACCCGCTAGTTAAACTAGATAGTCCAAGTGCCCGCTAGGTAACCTAGATATTCCAAGTTCCTGTTAGCTAACCTAGATAATCCAAATACCCGCTAGGTAACCTACATAGTCCAAGTGCCCTTTCGTTAACCTAGATAGTCCAAGTGCCCGCTAGGTAACCTACATAGTCAAAGGGTCCGCTAGGTAATCTATATAGTTCAAGTGCCCGTTCCCTAACCTAGATAGTCCAACTGCCCGCTGTGCAACATACATAGTCCAATTGCACGCTAGTTAACCTACATAGTCCAAGTGCCCTCTAGGTAACCTAGATAGTCCAAGTGCCCGCTAGGTAACTTACATAGTCCAATTGCCCGCTAGGCAAACTAGATAGTCCAAGTGCCCGTTCGTTAACCTAGATAGCCAAGTGCCCTCTAGGTAACCTAGACAGTCCAAGTCTCTGCTAGGTAACCTACATAGTCCAAATGCCCGTTTGTTAACCTACATAGTCCAAGGGCCCACTAGTTAACCTAGATCGTCCAAGTGTCCTCTAGTTAACCTACATAGTCCAAGTGCACGCTAGTTAACCTACATAGTCCAAGTGCCGCTAGGTAATCTATAGTGCAAGTGTCCCCTAGTTAACCTACATAGTCCAAGTGCCCCGTAGTTAACATAGATAGTCCAAGTGCCCACTGGTTAGCATAGATTGTCCAAGTGCCCGCTAGGGAACGTACATAGTCCAAGTGCCCGCTAGGTAACCTAGATAGTGCATGTGCCCGGTAGTTAACCTACATACTCCAAGTACCCGCTAGGTAACCTAGATAGTCCAAGGGCCCGCTAGTTAACCTACATAATCCAAGTGCCAGGTAGTTAACCTACATAGTCCAAGTGCCTGCTAGGGAACCTACATAGTTCAAGTGTCCGTAGGGAACATACAGAGTCCAAGTGCCCGCTAGGGAATCTACATAGTCCAAGGGCCCGCTAGTTAACATAGACAGTCCAAGTGCTGCTAGATAATCTACATAGTCCAAGGGCCCGCTCGTTAATCTACATAGTCCAAGTACCCGCTAGTTAACCTAGATTGTCCAAGTGCACGCTAGGGAACCTACATATCAAAGTGCCCACTAGGGAACCTACATTGTCCAAGTGCCCGCTAGTTAACCTAGATAGTCCAAGTGCCCGCTAGGGAACCTACATAGTCAAAGTGCCCACTAGGGAACCTACATAGTCCAAGTGCCCACTACTTAACCTAGATAGTCCAAGTGCCCGCTAGTTAAACAGGATCATCAAAGTGCCCTCTACTTAAGTTACATAGTCCAAAGGCTTGCTAGTTAACCTACATAGAGCAAGGGCCCGCTAGTTAACCTTGATAGTCCAAGTGCCCGCTAGTTAACCTACATAGTCCAAGTTCCAGCTAGGTAACCTAGACAGTCCAATTGCCCCCTAGTTAACCTAGACAGTCCAAGTACCTGACAGGGAACCTACATAGTCCAAGTGCTCGCTAGGGAACCTACATAGTCCAAGTGCTCACTAGGCAACCTACATAGTCCAAGTGCCCGTTAGTTATCCTAGATAGTCAAAGTGCCTGCTAGGTAACCTAAATAGTCCAAGTGCCCGCAAGGGAACCTACATAGTCCAAGTGCCCGCAAGGGAACCTACATAGTCCAAGTGCCCGCTAGGTAACCTAGATAGTCCAATTGCCCATTAGCTAACCTAGATAGTCGAAGTGTCCCCTAGTTAACCTACATAGTCCAAGTGCCCGTTCGTTAACGTAGATAGGCCAAGTGCCCGCTAGGTAACCTAGACAGTCCATGTGCCCGCTAGGTTACCTACATAGTCCAAGTGCACGTTCGTTAACCTAGATAGTCCAAGTGCCCGCTGGTAACCTACATAGTCCAATGGCCCGCTAGGTAACCTTGATAGTCCAAGTGCCTTCTAGTTAACCTACATAGTCCAAGTGCCCGCTAGGTAACCTACATAATCCAAGTGCACAATAGGTAACCTAAATAATCCAAATGCCCGCTAGGGAAATGACATAGTCCAAGTGCCCGCTGGTTAACCTAGATTGTCCAAGTGCCCGCTAGTAAACCTAGATAGTCCAAGGGCCCGCTAGTTAATCTAGATAGTCCAAGTGCCCGCTAGTTAACCTAGATAGTCCAAGGGCCCGCTAGTTAACCTACATAGTCCAAGTGTCCGATAGGGAACCTACATAATCCATGTGCCCGCTAGGGACCCTACATAGTCCAAGTGCCCGCTAGGGAACTTGCATAGTCCAAGGGCCCGCTAGGGAATCTACATAGTCCAAGTGCCCGTTAGTTAACCTAGATAGTCCAACAGCCCGCTAGGTTACCTACATACTCCAAGAACCCGCTAGGTAACGTAGATAGTTCAAGTGCCAGCTAGGTAAAATAAATAGTCCAAGTGCCCGCTAGGTATCCTACAAAATCTAAGTGCCCGCTAGGTTTTCTATGTAGTCCAAATGCCCGCTAGGGAATCTACATAGTCCAAGGGCCCGCTAGTTAACGTAGATAGTCCAAGTGCCGCTAGTTAATCTACATAGTCCAAGGGCCCGCTAGTTAACCTACATAGTCCAAGTACTCGCTAGTTAACCTAGATCGTCCAAGTGCCCGCTAGGTAACCTACATAGCCCAAGGGCCCGCTAGTTAACCTACATAGTCCAAGGGCCCGCTAGCTAACCTACAAAGTCTAAGTGCCCGCTAGGTTATCTATATAGTCCAAATGCCCGCTAGGGAACCTACATAGTCCAAGTGCCCGCTAGTTAACCTAGATCGTCCAAGTGCCCACTAGTTAACCTACATAGTGCAAGAGCCCGCTAGTTAAGCTAGATCGGGCAAGTGTCTGCTAGTTAACCTACATAGTCCAAGTGCCAGTTAGCTAACCTAGATTGTCCAAGGGCTCCTAGTTGACCTACATAGTCCAAGTGCCCGCTATTTAACCTAGATAGTCCTAGTGCCCGTTAGTTAACCTAGGGTGTCCAAGTACCCACTAGGGGACGTACTTAGTCCAAGTGCCCGTTAGCTAACCTAGATAGTCCAAGTGCCCGCTATTTAACATTGATCATCCAAGTGCCCGCTAGTTAACCTAGATAGTCCAAGTGCACGCTAGTTAACCTAGATAGTCCAAGTGCACGCTAGTTAACCTAGATAGTCCAAGTACCCTCGAGTTAACCTATATCGTCCAAGGGCCCGCTAGTTAACGTACGTAGACAAAGGTCCGCTAGTTAACCTAGATACTCCAAGTGCTCGCTAGTTAACCTACATAGTCCAAGTGCCCGCTAGTTAACCTAGATAGTCCAAGTGCCCGTTCGTTAACCTAGATAGTCCAAGTGCCAGCTAGGTAACCTAGACTGTCCAAGTGCCCGCTAGGTTAGCTACATATTCCAAGTTCCCATTCGTTAACCTAGATAGTCCAAGTGCCCGCTGGTAACCTACATAGTCCAATGGCCCGCTAGGTAACCTTGATAGTCCAAGTGCCTTCTAGTTAACCTACATAGTCCAAGTGCCCGCTAGGTAACCTACATAATCCAAGTGCACAATAGGTAACCTAAATAATCCAAATGCCCGCTAGGGAAACTACATAGTCCAAGTGCCCGCTAGTTAACCTAGATAGTCCAAGTGCCCGCTAGTAAACCTAGATAGTCAAAGGGCCCGCTAGTTAATCTAGATAGTCCAAGTGCCCGCTAGTTAACCTAGATAGTCCAAGGGCCCGCTAGTTAACCTACATAGTCCAAGTGCCCGATAGGGAACCTACATAATCCAAGTGCCCGCTAGGGAACCTACATAGTCCAAGTGCCCGCTAGGGAACTTACATAGTCCAAGGGCCCGCTAAGGAAACTACATAGTCCAAGTGCCCGCTAGGGAACTTACATAGTCCAAGGGCCCGCTAGGGAACCTACATAGTCCAAGTGCCCGTTAGTTAACCTAGATAGTCCAAGTGCCCGCTTGGTAACCTAGATAGTGCAACAGCCCGCTAGGTAACCTACATACTCCAAGAACCCGCTGGGTAACGTAGATAGTTCAAGTGCCAGCTAGGTAACCTAGATAGTCCAAGTGCGCGCTAGGTAACCTAAAAAATCTAAGTGCCCGCTAGGTTATCTATGCAGTCCAAATGCCCGCTAGGGAATCTACATAGTCCAAGGGCCCGCTAGTTAACGTAGATAGTCCAAGTGCCGCTAGTTAATCTACATAGTCCAAGTACCCGCTAGTTAACCTAGATCGTCCAAGTGCCCGCTAGGTAACCTACATAGCCCAAGGGCCCGCTAGCTAACCTACAAAATCTAAGTGCCCGCTAGGTTATCTATATAGTCCAAATGCCTGCTAGGGAACCTACATACTCCAAGTGCCCGCTAGTTAACCTACATCGTCCAAGTGCCCGCTAGTTAACCAACATAGTCAATGGGCCCACTAGTTAACCTACATAGTGCAAGAGCCCGCTAGTTAACCTGGATCGTGCAAGTGTCTGCTAGTTAGCCTACACAGTCCAAGTGCCAGTTAGCTAACCTAGATAGTCCAAGGGCCCGCTAGTTGACCTACATAGTCCAAGTGCCCGCTATTTAACCTAGATAGTCCTAGTGCCCGTTAGTTAACCTAGGGTGTCCAAGTGCCCACTAGGGGACGTACTTAGTCCAAGTGCCCGTTAGCTAACCTAGATAGTCCAAGTGCCCGCTAGTTAACATTGATCATCCAAGTGCCCGCTATTTAACCTAGATAGTCCAAGTGTCCTCTAGTTAACCTATATCGTCCAAGTGCCCGCTAGTTAACCTACATAGTCCAAGGTCCGCTAGTTAACCTAGATAGTCCAAGTGCCCGCTAGTTAACCTACACAGTGCAAGGGCCCGCTAGTTGACCTAGATAGTCCAAGTTCACGCTAGTTAACCTAGATAGTCAAAGTGCCCGCTAGTTAACCTAAGTAGTACAAATGTCTGATAGGGATCTTACATAGTCCAAGTGACCGCTAGTTAACCTACATAGTCCAAGTCCCCGCTAGGTAACCTAGACAGTCCAAGTGACCATTATGTTACCTACATAGTCCAAGTGCCCGTTCGTTAACCTACATAGTCCAATTGCCCGCTAGGTAACGTAGATAGCCCAAGTGCCCGCTAGGGAACGTACATAGTCCAAGTGCCCTCTAGGTAACCTAGATAGTCCAAGTGCCCGCTAGTTAACCCATATAGTCCAAGTGCGTGCTAGGTAAACTACATAGTCCAAGTGCCCACTAGGAAACCCACAGTCCAATTGCCCGCTAGTTAACCTAGACAGTCCAAGTACCCGATAGGAGACCTACATAGTCCAAGTGCCCGCTAGGAACCTACATAGTCCATGTGCTCGCTAGGCAACCCACATAGTCCAAGTGCCCGTTAGTTAACCTAGATAGTCAAAGTGCCTGCTAGGTAATCTAAATAGTCCAAGTGCCCGCTAGCTAACCTAGATAGTCCAATTGCCCGTTGGCTAACCTAGATAGTCGAAGTGTCCGCTAGTTAAGCAACATAGTCCAAGTGTCCATTCGTTAACCAGATAGGCCAAGTGCCCGCTAGGTAACCATGATAGTCCAAGTGCCCTCTAGGGTATGTACAAAGTTCAAGTGCCCGCTAGGTAACCTAGATTGTCCAAGTGTCCGCTAGTTAACCTACATAGTACAAGTGCCCGCTAGGTAACGTAGATAATCCAAGGGCCTGCTAGTTAACCTACATAGTCCAAGTGCCCGCTGAGGAACCTACATAGTCCAAGTTCCCGATAGGGAACCTGTATATTCCAAGTGCCCGTTAGGGAACCTAGATAGTCCAAAGGCCCATAGGGAACCTATACAATCCAAGTGCCCGCTAGGGAACATACATAGTCAAAGTGCTCGCTAGGGAACCTACATTGTGCAAGTGCCCGCTAGGCAACCTAGATAGTCCAAGTGCCCGCTAGTTAACCTACATAGTCCAAGGTCAGCTAGTTAACCTAGATAGTCCATGTGACCGCTTGTTAACCTACATAGTCCAAGGTCAGCTAGTTAACCTAGATAGTCCAAGTGCCCGCTAGTTAACCTACATAGTCCAAGAACCCGCTAGTTAACCTAGATATTCCAAGTGCCCGCTAGTTAACCTAGATCGTCCAAGTGTCCGCTAGTTAACCTACATAGTCCAAGTTCCCGCTAGGTAACCTACACAGTCCAATTGCCCCCTAGTTAACCTAGACAGACCAAGTACCTGATAGGGAACCTATATAGTCCAAGTGCTCGCTAGGGAACCTACATAATCCAAGTGCTCACTAGGCAACCTACATTGTCCAAGTGCCCGTTAGTTAACCTAGATAGTCAAAGTGCCTGCTAGGTAACCTAAATAGTCCAAGTACCCGCAGGGGAACCTACATAGTCCAAGTGCCCGCTAGGTAACCTAGATAGTCCAATTGCCCATTAGCTAACCTAGATAGTCGAAGTGTCCCCTAGTTAACCTACATAGTCCAAGTGCCCGTTCGTTAACGTAGATAGGCCAAGTGCCCGCTAGGTAACCTAGACAGTCCATGTGCCCGCTAGGTTACCTACATAGCCCAAGTGCACGTTCGTTAACCTAGATAGTCCAAGTGCCCGCTGGTAACCTACATAGTCCAATGGCCCGCTAGGTAACCTTGATAGTCCAAGTGCCTTCTAGTTAACCTACATAGTCCAAGTGCTCGCTAGGTAACCTACATAATCCAAGTGCACAATAGGTAACCTAAATAATCCAAATGCCCGCTAGAGAAACTATATAGTCCAAGTGCCCGCTAGTTAACCTAGATAATCCAAGTGCCCGCTAGTAAACCTAGATAGTCCAAGGGCCCGCTAGTTAATCTAGATAGTCCAAGTGCCCGCTAGTTAACCTAGATAGTCCAAGGGCCCGCTAGTTAACCTACATAGTCCAAGTGCCCGATAGGGAACCTACATAATCCAAGTGCCCGCTAGGGAACCTACATAGTCCAAGTCCCCGCTGGGGAACTTACATAGTCCAAGGGCCCGCTAGGGAAACTACATAGTCCAAGTGCCCGCTAGGGAACTTACATAGTCCAAGGGCCCGCTAGGGAACCTACATAGTCCAAGTGCCCGTTAGTTAACCTAGATAGTCAAAGTGCCCGCTTGGTAACCTAGATAGTCCAACAGCCCGCTAGGTAACCTACATACTCCAAGAACCCGCTAGGTAACGTTGATAGTTCAAGTGCCAGCTAGGTAACCTAGATAGTCCAAGTGCCCGCTAGGTAACCTACCAAATCTAATTGCCCGCTAGGTTATCTATGTAGTCCAAATGCCCGCTAGGGAATCTACATAGTCCAAGGGCCCGCTAGTTAACGTAGATAGTCCAAGTGCCGCTAGTTAATCTACATAGTCCAAGGGCCCGCTAGTTAACCTACATAGTCCAAGTACCCGCTAGTTAACCTAGATCGTCCAAGTGCCCGCTTGGTAACCTAGATAGTGCAACAGCCCGCTAGGTAACCTACTTACTCCAAGAACCCGCTGGGTAACGTAGATAGTTCAAGTGCCTGCTAGGTAACCTAGATAGTCCAAGTGCGCGCTAGGTAACCTAAAAAATCTAAGTGCCCGCTAGGTTATCTATGTAGTCCAAATGCCCGCTAGGGAATCTACATAGTCCAAGGGCCCGCTAGTTAACGTAGATAGTCCAAGTGCCGCTAGTTAATCTACATAGTCCAAGTACCCGCTAGTTAACCTAGATCGTCCAAGTGCCCGCTAGGTAACCTACATAGCCCAAGGGCCCGCTAGCTAACCTACAAAATCTAAGTGCCCGTTAGGTTATCTATATAGTCCAAATGCCTGCTAGGGAACCTACATACTCCAAGTGCCCGCTAGTTAACCTACATCGTCCAAGTGCCCGCTAGTTAACCAACATAGTTAATGGGCCCACTAGTTAACCTACATAGTGCAAGAGCCCGCTAGTTAACCTGGATCGTGCAAGTGTCTGCTAGTTAGCCTACACAGTCCAAGTGCCAGTTAGCTAACCTAGATAGTCCAAGGACCCGCTAGTTGACCTACATAGTCCAAGTGCACGCTATTTAACCTAGATAGTCCTAGTGCCCGTTAGTTAACCTAGGGTGTCCAAGTGCCCACTAGGGGACGTACTTAGTCCAAGTGCCCGTTAGCTAACCTAGATAGTCCAAGTGCCCGCTAGTTAACATTGATCATCCAAGTGCCCGCTAGTTAACCTAGATAGTCCAAGTGCCCTGTAGTTAACCTATATCGTCCAAGTGCCCGCTAGTTAACCTACATAGTCCAAGGTCCGCTAGTTAACCTAGATAGTCCAAGTGCCCGCTAGTTAACCTACATAGTGCAAGGGCCCGCTAGTTGACCTAGATAGTCCAAGTTCACGCTAGTTAACCTAGATAGTCAAAGTGCCCGCTAGTTAACCTAAGTAGTACAAATGTCTGATAGGGATCTTACATAGTCCAAGTGACCGCTAGTTAACCTACATAGTCCAAGTCCCCGCTAGGTAACCTAGACAGTCCAAGTGACCATTATGTTACCTACATAGTCCAAGTGCCCGTTCTTTAACCTACATAGTCCAATTGCCCGCTAGGTAACGTAGATAGCCCAAGTGCCCGCTAGGGAACGTACATAGTCCAAGTGCCCTCTAGGTAACCTAGATAGTCCAAGTGCCCGCAAGTTAACCCATATAGTCCAAGTGCGTGCTAGGTAAACTACATAGTCCAAGTGCCCACTAGGAAACCCACAGTCCAATTGCCCGCTAGTTAACCTAGACAGTCCAAGTACCCGATAGGGGACCTACATAGTCCAAGTGCCCGCTGGGAACCTACATAGTCCATGTGCTCGCTAGGCAACCCACATAGTCCAAGTGCCCGTTAGTTAACCTAGATAGTCAAAGTGCCTGCAAGGTAACCTAAATAGTCCAAGTGCACGCTAGGTAACCTAGATAGTCCAATTGCCCGTTGGCTAACCTAGATAGTCGAAGTGTCCGCTAGTTAAGCAACATAGTCCAAGTGTCCGTTCGTTAACCAGATAGGCCAAGTGCCCGCTAGGTAACCAAGATAGTCCAAGTGCCCTCTAGGGTATGTACATAGTTCAAGTGCCCGCTAGGTAACCTAGATTGTCCAAGTGTCCGCTAGTTAACCTACATAGTACAAGGGCCCGCTAGGTAACCTAGATAGTCCAAGGGCCTGCTAGTTAACCTACATAGTCCAATGCCCGATAGGGAACCTACATAGTCCAAGTGCCCGCTGAGGAACCTACATAGTCCAAGTTCCCGATAGGGAACCTGTATATTCCAAGTGCCCGTTAGGGAACCTAGATAGTCCAAAGGCCCATAGGGAACCTATACAATCCACGTGCCCGCTAGGGAACCTACATAGTCAAAGTGCTCGCTAGGGAACCTACATTGTGCAAGTGCCCGCTAGGCAACCTAGATAGTCCAAGTGCCCGCTAGTTATCCTACAAAGTCCAAGGTCAGCTAGTTAACCTAGATAGTCCATGTGACCCCTTGTTAACCTACATAGTCCAAGGTCAGCTAGTTAACCTAGATAGTCCAAGTGACCGCTTGTTAACCTACATAGTCCAAGATCAGCTAGTTAACCTAGATAGTCCAAGTGCCCGCTAGTTAACCTACATAGTCCAAGAACCCGCTAGTTAACCTAGATATTCCAAGTGCCCGCTAGTTAACCTAGATCGTCCAAGTGTCCGCTAGTTAACCTACATAGTCCAAGTTCCCGCTAGGTAACCTACACAGTCCAATTGCCCCCTAGTTAACCTAGACAGACCAAGTACCTGATAGGGAACCTACATAGTCCAAGTGCTCGCTATGGAACCTACATAATCCAAGTGCTCACTAGGCAACCTACATAGTCCAAGTGCCCGTTAGTTAACCTAGATAGTCAAAGTGCCTGCTAGGTAACCTAAATAGTCCAAGTGCCCGCAAGGGAACCTACATAGTCCAAGTGCCCGCTAGGTAACCTAGATAGTCCAATTGCCCATTAGCTAACCTAGATAGTCGAAGTGTCCCCTAGTTAACCTACATAGTCCAAGTGCCCGTTCGTTAACGTAGATAGGCCAAGTGCCCGCTAGGTAACCTAGACAGTCCATGTGCCCGCTAGGTTACCTACATAGTCCAAGTGCACGTTCGTTAACCTAGATAGTCCAAGTGCCCGCTGGTAACCTACATAGTCCAATGGCCCGCTAGGTAACCTTGATAGTCCAAGTGCCTTCTAGTTAACCTACATAGTCCAAGTGCTCGCTAGGTAACCTACATAATCCAAGTGCACAATAGGTAACCTAAATAATCCAAATGCCCGCTAGAGAAACTATATAGTCCAAGTGCCCGCTAGTTAACCTAGATAGTCCAAGTGCCCGCTAGTAAACCTAGATTGTCCAAGGGCCCGCTAGTTAATCTAGATAGTCCAAGTGCCCGCTAGTTAACCTAGATAGTCCAAGGGCCCGCTAGTTAACCTACATAGTCCAAGTGCCCGATAGGGAATCTACATAATCCAAGTGCCCGCTAGGGAACCTACATAGTCCAAGTGCCCGCTAGGGAACTTACATAGTCCAAGGGCCCGCTAGGGAAACTACATAGTCCAAGTGCCCGCTAGGGAACTTACATAGTCCAAGGGCCCGCTAGGGAACCTACATAGTCCAAGTGCCCGTTAGTTAACCTAGATAGTCAAAGTGCCCGCTTGGTAACCTAGATAGTCCAACAGCCCGCTAGGTAACCTACATACTCCAAGAACCCGCTAGGTAACGTTGATAGTTCAAGTGCCAGCTAGGTAACCTAGATAGTCCAAGTGCCCCCTAGGTAACCTACATAGCCCAAGGGCCCGCTAGTTAACCTACATAGTCCAAGGGCCCGCAAGCTAACCTACAAAGTCTAAGTGCCCGCTAGGTTATCTATATAGTCCAAATGCCCGCTAGGGAACCTACATAGTCCAAGTGCCCGCTAGTTAACCTACATCGTCCAAGTGCCCGCTAGTTAACCAACATAGTCAATAGGCCCACTAGTTAACCTACATAGTGCAAGAGCCCGCTAGTTAACCTAGATCGAGCAAGTGTCTGCTAATTAACCTACATAGTCCAAGTGCCAGTTAGCTAACCTAGATAGTCCAAGGGCCCACTAGTTGACCTACATAGTCCAAGTGCCAGCTAGTTAACCTAGATAGTCATAGTGCCCGTTAGTTAACCTAGGGTGTCCAAGTGCCCACTAGGGGACGTACTTAGTCCAAGTACCCGTTAGCTAACCTAGATAATCCAAGTGCCCGCTAGTTAACATTGATCATCCAAGTGCCCGCTAGTTAACCTAGATAGTCCAAGTGCCCGCTAGTTAACCTACATAGTACAAGGGCCCGCAGTTGACCTAGATAGTCCAAGTTCCCGCTAGTTAACCTAGATAGTCAAAGTGCCCGCTAGTTAACCTAAGTAGTACAAATGTCCGATAGGGATCCTACATAGTCCAAGTGACCGCTAGTTAACCTACATAGTCCAAGTCCCCGCTAGGTAACCTAGACAGTCCAAGTGACCATTATGTTACCTACATAGTCCAAGTGCCCGTTCGTTAACGTACATAGTCCAATTGGCCGCTAGGTAACGTAGATAGCCAAAGTGTCCACTAGGGAACGTACATAGTCCAAGTGCCCTCTAGGTAACCTAGATAGTCCATGTGCCCGCTAGTTAACCTATATAGTCCAAGTGCGTGCTAGGTAAACTACATAGTCCAAGTGCCCACTAGGAAACCCAGACAGTCCAATTGCCCGCTAGTTAACCTAGACAGTCCAAGTACCCGATAGGGAATCTACATAGTCCAAGTGCCCGCTGGGAACCTCCATAGTCCAAGTGCCCGTTAGTTAACCTAGATAGTCAAAGTGCCTGCTAGGTAACCTAAATAGTCCAAGTGCCCGCTAGGTAACCTAGATAGTCCAATTGCCCGTTGGCTAACCTAGATAGTCGAATTGTCCGCTAGTTAACCTACATAGTCCAAGTGTCCGTTCGTTAACCTAGATAGGCCAAGTGCCCGCTAGGTAACCAAGATAGTCCAAGTGCCCGCTAGGGTATGTACATAGTTCAAGTGCCCGCTAGGTAACCTAGATAGTCCAAGGGCCTGCTAGTTAACCTACATAGTCCAATGCCCAATAGGGAACCTACATAGTCCAAGTGCCCGCTGAGGAACCTACATAGTCCAAGTTCCCTATAGGGAACCTGTATATTCCAAGTGCCCGTTAGGGAACCTGTATATTCCAAGTGCCCATAGGGAACCTATATAGTCCAAGTGCCCGCTAGGGAACCTACATAGTCAAAGTGCTCGCTAGGGAACCTACATTGTGCAAGTGCCCGCTAGTTAACCTAGATAGTCCCAGTGCCCGCTAGTTAACCTACATAGTCCAAGGTCAGCTAGTTAACCTAGATAGTCCAAGTGACCGCTTGTTACCCTACATAGTCCAAGGTCAGCTAGTTAACATAGATAGTCCAAGTGCCCGCTAGTTAACCTACATAGTCCTAGAACCTGCTAGTTAACCTAGATAGTTCAAGTTCCCGCTAGTTAACCTACATAGTCCAAGGGGCCGCTAGTTAACCTTGATATTCCAAGTGCCCGCTAGTTAACCTAAATCGTCCAAGTGTCCGCTAGTTAACCTACATAGTCCAAGTTCCCGCTAGGTAACCTACACAATCCAATTGCCCCCTAGTTAACCTAGACAGTCCAAGTACCTGATAGGGAACCTACATAGTCCAAGTGCTCGCTAGGGAACCTACATAGTCCAAGTGTTCACTAGGCAACCTACATAGTCCAAGTGCCCGTTAGTTAACCTAGATAGTCAAAGTGCCTGCTAGGTAACCTAAATAATCCAAGTGCCCGCAAGGGAACCTACATAGTCCAAGTGCCCGTTAGTTAACCTAGATACTCCAAGGGCGCGCTAGTTAACCTACATAGTCCAAGTGCCCGATAGGGAACCTACATAATCCAAGTGCCCGCTAGGGAACCTACATAGTCCAAGTTCCCGCTAGGGAACTTACATAGTCCAAGGTCCCGCTAGGGAAACTACATAGTCCAAGTGCCCGCTAGGGAACTTACATAGTCCAAGGGCCCGTTAGTGAACCTACATAGTCCAAGGGCCCGTTAGTTAACCTAGATAGTCCAAGTGCCCGCATGGTAACCTAGATAGTCCAACAGCCCGCTAGGTAACCTATATACTTCAAGAACCCGCTAGGTAACGTAGATAGTTCAAGTGCCAGCTAGGTAACCTAGATAGTCCAAGTGCCCGCTAGGTAACCTACAAAATCTAAGTGCCCGCTAGGTTATCTATGTAGTCCAAATGCCCGCTAGGGAATCTACATAGTCCAAGGGCCCGCTAGTTAACGTAGATAGTCCAAGTGCCGCTAGCTAATCTACATAGTTCAAGGGCCCGCTAGTTAACCTACATAGTCCAAGTACCCGCTAGTTAACCTAGATCGTCCAAGTGCCCGCTAGGTAACCTACATAGCCCAAGGGCCCTGTAGTTAACCTACATAGTCCAAGGGCCGTCTAGCTAACCTACAAATTCTAAGTGCCCGCTGGGTTATCTATATAGTCCAAATGCCCGCTAGGGAACCTACATAGTCCAAGTGCCCGCTAGTTAACCTAGATCGTCCAAGTGCCCGCTAGTTAACAAATATAGTCAATGGGCCCACTAGTTAACCTACATAGTGCAAGAGCCCGCTAGTTAACCTAGATCGTGCAAGTGTCTGCTAGTTAACCTACATAGTCCAAGCGCAGGTTAGCTAACCTAGATAGTCCAAGGGCCTGCTAGTTGACCTACATAGTCCAAGTGCCCGCTAGTTAACCTAGATAGTCCTAGTGCCCGTTAGTTAACCTAGGGTGTCCAAGTGCCCACTAGGGGACTTACTTAGTCCAAGTGACCGTTAGCTAACCTAGATAGTCCAAGTGCCCGCTAGTTAAAATTGATCATCCAAGTGCCCGCTAGTTAACCTAGATAATCCAAGTGCACGCTAGTTAACCTAGATATTCCAAGTGCCCTCTAGTTAACCTATATCGTCCAAGTGCCCGCTAGTTAACCTACATAGTCCAAGGGCCCGCTAGTTAACGTACGTAGACCAAGGTCCGCTAGTTAACCTAGATACTCCAAGTGCTCGCTAGTTAACTTACATAGTATAAGGGCCCGCTAGTTGACCTAGATAGTCCAAGTGCCCGCTAGTTAACCTAGATAGTCCAAGTTCCCGTTCGTTATCCTAGATAGTCCAAGTGGCAGCTAGGTAACCTAGACTGTCCAAGTGCCCTCTAGGTTACCTACATATTCCAAGTGCCCGTTCGTTAACCTAGATAGTCAAAGTGCCCGCTAGGAAACCTACATAGTCCAAGGGCCCGCTATGTAACCTAGATAGTCCAAGTGCCCGCTAGGTAACCTAGAGTCCAAGTGCTCGCTAGTTAACCTACATAGTCCAAGTGCCCGCTAGGTAACCTAGATAGTCCAAGTGCCAGCTAGGTAACTTATATTGTCCAAGTTCCCGCTAGGTAACCTAGATATTCAAAGTGCCCGTTACCTAACCTAGATTGTCCAAGTGCCCGCTAAGCATCCTACATAGTCCAAGTGCCCGTTCGTTAACCTAGAAATCCAAGTGCCCGCTAGGTAACCTAGATTGTCCAAGTGTCCGCTAGTTAACCTACATAGTACAAGTGCCCGCTAGGTAACCTAGATAGTCCAAGGGCCTGCTAGTTAACCTACATAGTCCAATGCCCGATAGGGAACCTACATAGTCCAAGTGCCCGCTGAGGAACCTACGTAGTCCAAGTTCCCGATAGGGAACCTGTATATTCCAAGTGCCCGTTAGGGAACCTGTATATTCCAAGTGCCCGTTAGGGAACCTAGATAGTCCAAGTGCCCGCTAGGGAACGTACATAGTCAAAGTGCTCGCTAGGGAACCTGCATTGTGCAAGTGCCCGCTAGTTAACCTAGATATTCCAAGTGCCCGCTAGTTAACCTACATAGTCCAAGGTCAGCTAGTTAACCTAGATAGTCCAAGTGCCCGCTAGTTAACCTAGATATTCCAAGTGCCCGCTAGTTAACATAGATCGTCCAAGTGTCCGCTAGTTAACCTACATAGTCCAAGTTCCCGCTAGGTAACCTACACATTCCAATTGCCCCCTAGTTAACCTAGACAGTCCAAGTACCTGATAGGGAACCTACATAGTCCAAGTGCTCGCTAGGGAACCTACATAGTCCAAGTGCTCACTAGGCAACCTACATAGTCCAAGTGCCCGTTAGTTAACCTAGATAGTCAAAGTGCCTGCTAGGTAAGCCATATAATCCAAGTGCCCACAAGGGAACCTACATAGTCCAAGTGCCCGCTAGGTAACCTAGATAGTCCAATTGCCCATTAGCTAACCTAGATAGTCGAAGTGTCCCCTAGTTAACCTACATAGTCCAAGTGCCGGTTCGTTAACGTAGATAGGCCAAGTGCCCGCTAGGTAACCTAGACAGTCCAAGTGCCCGCTAGGTTACCTACATAGTCCAAGTGCACGTTCGTTAACCTAGATAGTCCAAGTTCCCGCTGGTAACCTACATAGTCCAATGGCCCGCTAGGTTACCTTGATAGTCCAAGTGCCTTCTAGTTAACCTACATAGTCCAAGTGCCCGCTAGGTAACCTACATAATCCAATTGCACAATAGGTAACCTAAATAATCCAAATGCCCGCTAGGGAAACTACATAATCCAAGTGCCCGCTACTTAACTTAGATAGTTCAAGTGCCCGCTAGTAAACCTAGATAGTCCAAGGGCCTGCTAGTTAATCTAGATAGTCCAAGTGCCCGCTAGTTAACCTAGATAGTCCAAGGGCCCGCTAGTTAACCTACATAGTCCAAGTGCCCGAAAGCGAACCTCCATAATCCAAGTGCCCGCTAGAGAACCTACATAGTCCAAGTGCCCGCTAGGGAACTTACATAGTCCAAGGGCCCGCTAGGGAAACTACATAGTCCAAGTGCCCGCTAGGGAACTTACATAGTCCAAGGGCCCGCTAGGGAACCTACATAGTCCAAGTGCCCGTTAGTTAACCTAGATAGTCAAAGTGCCCGCTTGGTAACCTAGATAGTCCAACAGCCCGCTAGGTAACCTACATACTCCAAGAACCCGCTAGGTAACGTAGATAGTTCAAGTGCCAGCTAGGTAACCTAGATAGTCCAAGTGCCCGCTAGGTAACCTACAAAATCTAAGTGCCCGCTAGGTTATCTATGTAGTCCAAATGCCCGCTAGGGAATCTACATAGTCCAAGGGCCCGCTAGTTAACGTAGATAGTCCAAGTGCCGCTAGCTAATCTACATAGTTCAAGGGCCCGCTAGTTAACCTACATAGTCCAAGTACCCGCTAATTAACCTAGATCGTCCAAGTGCCCGCTAGGTAACCTACATAGCCCAAGGGCCCTGTAGTTAACCTACATAGTCCAAGGGCCGTCTAGCTAACCTACAAATTCTAAGTGCCCGCTGGGTTATCTATATAGTCCAAATGCCCGCTAGGGAACCTACATAGTCCAAGTGCCCGCTAGTTAACCTAGATCGTCCAAGTGCCCGCTAGTTAACAAATATAGTCAATGGGCCCACTAGTTAACCTACATAGTGCAAGAGCCCGCTAGTTAACCTAGATCGTGCAAGTGTCTGCTAGTTAACCTACATAGTCCAAGCGCAGGTTAGCTAACCTAGATAGTCCAAGGGCCTGCTAGTTGACCTACATAGTCCAAGTGCCCGCTAGTTAACCTAGATAGTCCTAGTGCCCGTTAGTTAACCTAGGGTGTCCAAGTGCCCACTAGGGGACTTACTTAGTCCAAGTGACCGTTAGCTAACCTAGATAGTCCAAGTGCCCGCTAGTTAAAATTGATCATCCAAGTGCCCGCTAGTTAACCTAGATAATCCAAGTGCACGCTAGTTAACCTAGATATTCCAAGTGCCCTCTAGTTAACCTATATCGTCCAAGTGCCCGCTAGTTAACCTACATAGTCCAAGGGCCCGCTAGTTAACGTACGTAGACCAAGGTCCGCTAGTTAACCTAGATACTCCAAGTGCTCGCTAGTTAACTTACATAGTATAAGGGCCCGCTAGTTGACCTAGATAGTCCAAGTGCCCGCTAGTTAACCTAGATAGTCCAAGTTCCCGTTCGTTATCCTAGATAGTCCAAGTGGCAGCTAGGTAACCTAGACTGTCCAAGTGCCCTCTAGGTTACCTACATATTCCAAGTGCCCGTTCGTTAACCTAGATAGTCAAAGTGCCCGCTAGGAAACCTACATAGTCCAAGGGCCCGCTATGTAACCTAGATAGTCCAAGTGCCCGCTAGGTAACCTAGAGTCCAAGTGCTCGCTAGTTAACCTACATAGTCCAAGTGCCCGCTAGGTAACCTAGATAGTCCAAGTGCCAGCTAGGTAACTTATATTGTCCAAGTTCCCGCTAGGTAACCTAGATATTCAAAGTGCCCGTTACCTAACCTAGATTGTCCAAGTGCCCGCTAAGCATCCTACATAGTCCAAGTGCCCGTTCGTTAACCTAGAAATCCAAGTGCCCGCTAGGTAACCTAGATTGTCCAAGTGTCCGCTAGTTAACCTACATAGTACAAGTGCCCGCTAGGTAACCTAGATAGTCCAAGGGCCTGCTAGTTAACCTACATAGTCCAATGCCCGATAGGGAACCTACATAGTCCAAGTGCCCGCTGAGGAACCTACGTAGTCCAAGTTCCCGATAGGGAACCTGTATATTCCAAGTGCCCGTTAGGGAACCTGTATATTCCAAGTGCCCGTTAGGGAACCTAGATAGTCCAAGTGCCCGCTAGGGAACGTACATAGTCAAAGTGCTCGCTAGGGAACCTGCATTGTGCAAGTGCCCGCTAGTTAACCTAGATATTCCAAGTGCCCGCTAGTTAACCTACATAGTCCAAGGTCAGCTAGTTAACCTAGATAGTCCAAGTGCCCGCTAGTTAACCTAGATATTCCAAGTGCCCGCTAGTTAACATAGATCGTCCAAGTGTCCGCTAGTTAACCTACATAGTCCAAGTTCCCGCTAGGTAACCTACACATTCCAATTGCCCCCTAGTTAACCTAGACAGTCCAAGTACCTGATAGGGAACCTACATAGTCCAAGTGCTCGCTAGGGAACCTACATAGTCCAAGTGCTCACTAGGCAACCTACATAGTCCAAGTGCCCGTTAGTTAACCTAGATAGTCAAAGTGCCTGCTAGGTAAGCCATATAATCCAAGTGCCCACAAGGGAACCTACATAGTCCAAGTGCCCGCTAGGTAACCTAGATAGTCCAATTGCCCATTAGCTAACCTAGATAGTCGAAGTGTCCCCTAGTTAACCTACATAGTCCAAGTGCCGGTTCGTTAACGTAGATAGGCCAAGTGCCCGCTAGGTAACCTAGACAGTCCAAGTGCCCGCTAGGTTACCTACATAGTCCAAGTGCACGTTCGTTAACCTAGATAGTCCAAGTTCCCGCTGGTAACCTACATAGTCCAATGGCCCGCTAGGTTACCTTGATAGTCCAAGTGCCTTCTAGTTAACCTACATAGTCCAAGTGCCCGCTAGGTAACCTACATAATCCAATTGCACAATAGGTAACCTAAATAATCCAAATGCCCGCTAGGGAAACTACATAATCCAAGTGCCCGCTACTTAACTTAGATAGTTCAAGTGCCCGCTAGTAAACCTAGATAGTCCAAGGGCCTGCTAGTTAATCTAGATAGTCCAAGTGCCCGCTAGTTAACCTAGATAGTCCAAGGGCCCGCTAGTTAACCTACATAGTCCAAGTGCCCGAAAGCGAACCTCCATAATCCAAGTGCCCGCTAGAGAACCTACATAGTCCAAGTGCCCGCTAGGGAACTTACATAGTCCAAGGGCCCGCTAGGGAAACTACATAGTCCAAGTGCCCGCTAGGGAACTTACATAGTCCAAGTGCCCGCTAGGGAACCTACATAGTCCAAGTGCCCGTTAGTTAACCTAGATAGTCCAAGTGCCCGCTTGGTAACCTAGATAGTCCAACAGCCCGCTAGGTAACCTACATACTCCAAGAACCCGCTAGGTAACGTAGATAGTTCAAGTGCCAGCTAGGTAACCTAGATAGTCCAAGTGCCCGCTAGGTTATCTATGTATTCCAAATGCCCGCTAGGGAATCTACATAGTCCAAGGGCCCGCTAGTTAACGTAGATAGTCCAAGTGCCGCTAGTTAATCTACATAGTCCAAGGGCCCGCTAGTTAACCTACATAGTCCAAGTACCCGCTAGTTAACCTAGATCGTCCAAGTGCCCGCTAGATAACCTACATAGCCCAAGGGCCCGCTAGTTAACCTACATAGTCCAAGGGCCCGCTAGCTAACCTAGATAGTCCAAGTGCCCGCTAGTTAACATTGATCATCCAAGTGCCCGCTAGTTAACCTACATAGTCCAAGTGCACGCTAGTTAACCTAGATAGTCCAAGGGCCCTCTAGTTAACCTATATCGTGCAAGTGCCCGCTAGTTAACCTACATAGTCCAAGAGCCCGCTAGTTAACGTACGTAGACCAAGGTCCGCTAGTTAATCTAGATACTCCAAATGCTCGCTAGTTAACCTACATAGTACAACGGCCCGCTAGTTGACCTATATAGTCCAAGTGCCCGCTAGTTAACCTAGATAGTCCAAGTGCCCGTTCGTTAACCTAGATAGTCCAAGTGCCAGCTAGGTAACCTAGACTGTCCAAGTGCCCGCTAGGTTACCTACATATTCCAAGTGCCCGTTCGTTAACCTAGATAGTCAAAGTGCCCGCTAGGAAACCTACATAGTCCAAGGGCCCGCTAGGTAACCTAGATAGTCCAAGTGCCCGCTAGGTAACCTAGAGTCCAAGTGCTCGCTAGTTAGCCTACATACTCCAAGTGCCCGCTATGTAACCTAGACAGTCCAAGTGCCCGCTAGGTTACCTGCATATTCCAAGTTCCCCTTTCGTTAACTTAGATAGTCCAAGTGCCCGCTAGGTAACCTAGATAGTCCAAGGGCCCGCTAGTTAACCTACGTAGTCCAAGCGCTCACTTGTTAACTTTGATAGTCCAAGTGCCCGCTAGTTAACCTAGATCGTCCAAGTGCCCGCTAGTTAACTTAGATTGTCCACGTGCCCGCTAGGGATCCTTCATAATCCAAGTGCCTGCTAGGCAACCTAGGTAGTCCAGTGCCCGCTAGTTAACCTAGATAGTCCTAGTGCCCGTTAGTTAACCTAGATAGTCCAAATGCCCACTAGGGGACGTACATAGTCCAAGTGCCCGCTAGTTAACCTACATAGTCCAAGGTCCGCTAGTTAACCTAGATAGTCCATGTGCCCGCTAATTAACCTACATAGTACAAGGGCCCGCTAGTTGACCTAGATAGTCCAAGTGCCCGCTAGTTAACCTAGATAGTCAAAGTGCCCGCTAGTTAACTTAAGTAGTACAAATGTCCGATAGGGATCCTACATAGGCCAAGTGACCGCTAGTTAACCTACATAGTCCAAGTCCCCGCTAGGTAACCTAGACAGTCCAAGTGACCATTATGTTACCTACATAGTCCATGTGCCCATTCGTTAACCTACATAGTCCAATTGCCCGCTAGGTAACGTAGATAGCCCAAGTGCCCTCTAGGGAACGTACATAGTCCAAGTGCCCTCTAGGTAACCTAGATAGTCCAAGTGCCCGCTAGTTAACCTACATAGTCCAAGTGCGTGCTAGGTAAACTACATAGTCCAAGTGCCCACTAGGTAACCCAGACAGTCCAATTGCCCGCTAGTTAACCTAGACAGTCCAAGTACCCGATAGGGAACCTACATAGTCCAAGTGCCCGCTGGGAACCTACAAAGTCCAAGTGCTCGCTAGGCAACCTACATAGTCCAAGTGCCCGTTAGTTAACCTAGATAGTCAAAGTGCCTGCTAGGTAACCTAAATAGTCCAAGTGCCCGCTAGGTAACCTAGATAGTCCAATTGCCCGTTGGCTAACCTAGATAGTCGAAGTGTCCGCTAGTTAACCTACATAGTCCAAGTGTCCGTTCGTTAACCTAGATAGGCCAAGTGCCCGCTAGGTAACCAAGATACTCCAAGTGCCCCCTAGGGTATGTACATAGTTCAAGTGCCAGCTAGGTAACCTAGATTGTCCAAGGGCCTGCTAGTTAACCTACATAGTCCAATGCCCTATAGGGAACCTACATAGTCCAAGTGCCCGCTGAGGAACCTACATAGTCCAAGTTCCCGATAGGGAACCTGTATATTCCAAGTGCCCGTTAGGGAACCTGTATATTCCAAGTGCCCGTTAGGGAACCTAGATAGTCCAAGTGCCCGCTAGGGAACCTACATAGTCAAAGTGCTCGCTAGGGAACCTGCATTGTGCAAGTGCCCGCTAGTTAACATAGATAGTCCAAGTGCCCGCTAGTTAACCTACATAGTCCAAGGTCAGCTAGTTAACCTAGATAGTCCAAGTGCCCGCTAGTTAACCTACATAGTCCAAGAACCCGCTAGATAACCTAGATAGTCCAAGTGCCCGCTAGTTAACCTACATAGTCCAAGGGCCCGCTAGTTAACCTAGATATTCCAAGTGCCCGCTAGTTAACCTTGATCGTCCAAGTGTCCGCTAGTTAACAAACATAGTCCAAGTTCCCGCTAGGTAACCTACACAGTCCAATTGCCCCCTAGTTAACCTAGACAGTCCAAGTACCTGATAGGGAACCTACATAGTCCAAGTGCTCGCTAGCAAACCTACAAAGCCTAAGTTCCCGCTAGGTTATCTATATAGTCCAAATGCCCGATGGGAACCTACATAGTCCAAGTGCCCGCTAGTTAACCTACATCGTCCAAGTGCCCGCTAGTTAACCAACATAGTCAATGGGCCCACTAGATAACCTACATAGTGCAAGAGCCCGCTAGTTAACCTAGATCGTGCAAGTGTCTGCTAGTTAACCTACATAGTCCAAGTGCCAGTTAGCTAACCTAGATAGTCCAAGGGCCCGCTAGTTGACCTAGATAGTCCAAGTGCCCGCTAGTTAACCTAGATAGTCCTAGTGCCCGTTAGTTAACCTAGGGTGTCCAAGTGCCCACTAGGAGACGTACGTAGTCCAAGTGCCCGTTAGTTAACCTAGATAGTCCAAGTGCCCGCTAGTTAACATTGATCATCCAAGTGCCCGCTAGTTAACCTAGATAGTCCAAGTGCACGCTAGTTAACCTAGATAGTCCAAGTGCCCTCTAGTTAACCTATATCGTCCAAGTGCCCGCTAGTTAACCTACATAGTCCAAGGGCCCGCTAGTTAACGTACGTAGACCAAGGTCCGCTAGTTAATCTAGATACTCCAAGTGCTCGCTAGTTAACCTACATAGTACAACGGCCCGCTAGTTGACCTAGATAGTCCAAGTGCCCGCTAGTTAACCTAGATAGTCCAAGTGCCCGTTCATTAACCTAGATAGTCCAAGTGCCAGCTAGGTAACCTAGACTGTCCAAGTGTCCGCTACGTTACCTACATATTCCAAGTGCCCGTTCGTTAACCTAGATAGTCAAAGTGCCCGCTAGGAAACCTACATAGTCCAAGGGCCCGCTAGGTAACCTAGATAGTCCAAGTGCCCGCTAGGTAACCTAGAGTCCAAGTGCTCGCTAGTTAGCCTACATACTCCAAGTGCCCGCTCTGTAACCTAGACAGTCCAAGTGCCCGCTAGGTTACCTGCATATTCCAAGTTCCCCTTTCGTTAACTTAGATAGTCCAAGTGCCCGCTAGGCAACCTAGATAGTCCAAGGGCCCGCTAGTTAACCTACATAGTCCAAGCGCTCACTTGTTAACTTTGATAGTCCAAGTGCCCGCTAGTTAACCTAGATCGTCCAAGTGCCCGCTAGTTAACTTAGATTGTCCATGTGCCCGCTAGGGATCCTTCATAATCCAAGTGCCTGCTAGTAACCTAGGTAGTCCATTGCCCATTAGTTAACCTAGATAGTCCTAGTGCCCGTTAGTTAACCTAGATAGTCCAAATGCCCACTAGGGGACGTACATAGTCCAAGTGCCCGCTAGTTAACCTACATAGTCCAAGGTCCGCTAGTTAACCTAGATAGTCCATGTGCCCGCTAATTAACCTACATAGTACAAGGGCCCGCTAGTTGACCTAGATAGTCCAAGTGCCCGCTAGTTAACCTAGATAGTCAAAGGGCCCGCTAGTTAACCTAAGTAGTACAAATGTCTGATAGGGATCCTACATAGGCCAAGTGACCGCTAGTTAACCTACATAGTCCAAGTCCCCGCTAGGTAACCTAGACAGTCCAAGTGACCATTATGTTACCTACATAGTCCATGTGCCCATTCGTTAACCTACATAGTCAAATTGCCCGCTAAGTAACGTAGATAGCCCAAGTGCCCTCTAGGGAACGTACATAGTCCAAGTGCCCTCTAGGTAACCTAGATAGTCCAAGTGCCCGCTAGTTAACCTATATAGTCCAAGTGCGTGCTAGGTAAACTACATAGTCCAAGTGCCCACTAGGTAACCCAGACAGTCCAATTGCCCGCTAGTTAACCTAGACAGTCCAAGTACCCGATAGGGAACCTACATAGTCCAAGTGCCCGCTGGGAACCTACATAGTCCAAGTGCTCGCTAGGCAACCTACATAGTCCAAGTGTCCGTTAGTTAACCTAGATAGTCAAAGCGCCTGCTAGGTAACCTAAATAGTCCAAGTGCCCGCTAGGTAACCTAGATAGTCCAATTGCCCGTTGGCTAACCTAGATAGTCGAAGTGTCCGCTAGTTAACCTACATAGTCCAAGTGTCCGTTCGTTAACCTAGATAGGCCAAGTGCCCGCTAGGTAACCAAGATAGTCCAAGTGCCCCCTAGGGTATGTACATAGTTCAAGTGCCAGCTAGGTAACCTAGATTGTCCAAGTGTCCGCTAGTTAACCTACATAGTACAAGTGCCCGCTAGGTAACCTAGATAGTCCAAGGGCCTGCTAGTTAACCTACATAGTCCAATGCCCTATAGGGAACCTACATAGTCCAAGTGCCCGCTGAGGAACCTACATAGTCCAAGTTCCCGATAGGGAACCTGTATATTCCAAGTGCCCGTTAGGGAACCTGTATATTCCAAGTGCCCGTTAGGGAACCTAGATAGTCCAAGTGCCCGCTAGGGAACCTACATAGTCAAAGTGCTCGCTAGGGAACCTGCATTGTGCAAGTGCCCGCTAGTTAACCTAGATAGTCCAAGTGCCCGCTAGTTAACCTACATAGTCCAAGGTCAGCTAGTTAACCTAGATAGTCCAAGTGCCCGCTAGTTAACCTACATAGTCCAAGAACCCGCTAGTTAACCTAGATAGTCCAAGTGCCCGCTAGTTAACCTACATAGTCCAAGGGCCCGCTAGTTAACCTAGATATTCCGAGTGCCCGCTAGTTAACCTAGATCGTCCAAGTGTCCGCTAGTTAACCTATATAGTCCAAGTTCCCGCTAGGTAACCTACACATTCCAATTGCCCTCTAGTTAACCTAAACAGTCCAAGTACCTGATAGGGAACCTACATAGTCCAAGTGCTCGCTAGGGAACCTACATAGTCCAAGTGCTCACTAGGCAACCTACATAGTCCAAGTGCCCGTTAGTTAACCTAGATAGTCAATGTGCCTGCTAAGTAACCTAAATAATCCAAGTGCCCGCAAGGGAACCTACATAGTCCAAGTGCCCGCTAGGTAACCTAGATAGTCCAATTGCCCATTAGCTAACCTAGATAGTCGAAGTGTCCCCTAGTTAACCTACATAGTCCAAGTGCCCATTCGTTAACGTAGATAGGCCAAGTGCCCGCTAGGTAACCTAGACAGTCCAAGTGCCCGCTAGGTTACCTACATAGTCCAAGTGCACGTTCGTTAACCTAGATAGTCCAAGTGCCCGCTGGTAACCTACATAGTCCAATGGCCCGCTAGGTAACCTGGATAGTCCAAGTACCTTCTAGTTAACCTACATAGTCCAAGTGCCCGCTAGGTAACCTACATAATCCAATTGCACAATAGGTAACCTAAATAATCCAAATGCCCGCTAGGGAAACTACATAATCCAAGTGCCCGCTAGTTAACTTAGATAGTCCAAGTGCCCGCTAGTAAACCTAGATAGTCCAAGGGCCTGCTAGTTAATCTAGATAGTCCAAGTGCCCGCTAGTTAACCTAGATAGTCCAAGGGCCCGCTAGTTAACCTACATAGTCCAAGTGCCCGATAGGGAACCTACATAATCCAAGTGCCCTCTTCAGAACCTACATAGTCCAAGTGCCCGCTAGGGAACTTACATAGTCCAAGGGCCCGCTAGGGAAACTACATAGTCCAAGTGCCCGCTAGGGAACTTACATAGTCCAAGGGCCCGCTAGGGAACCTACATAGTCCAAGTGCCCGTTAGTTAACCTAGATAGTCCAAGTGCCCGCTTGGTAACATAGATAGTCCAACAGCCCGCTAGGTAACCTACATACTCCAAGAACCCGCTAGGTAACGTAGATAGTTCAAGTGCCAGCTAAGTAACCTAGATAGTCCAAGTGCCCGCTAGGTTATCTATGTAGTCCAAATGCCCGCCAGGGAATCTACATAGTCCAAGGGCCCGCTAGTTAACGTAGATAGTCCAAGTGCCGCTAGTTAATCTACATAGTCCAAGCGCTCACTTGTTAACTTTGATAGTCCAAGTGCCCGCTAGTTAACCTAGATCGTCCAAGTGCCCGCTAGTTAACTTAGATTGTCCATGTGCCCGCTAGGGATCCTTCATAATCCAAGTGCCTGCTAGGTAACCTAGGTAGTCCAGTGCCCGCTAGTTAACCTAGATAGTCCTAGTGCCCGTTAGTTAACCTAGATAGTCCAAATGCCCACTAGGGGACGTACATAGTCCAAGTGCCCGCTAGTTAACCTACATAGTCCAAGGTCCGCTAGTTAACCTAGATAGTCCATGTGCCCGCTAATTAACCTACATAGTACAAGGGCCCGCTAGTTGACCTAGATAGTCCAAGTTCACGCTAGTTAACCTAGATAGTCAAAGTGCCCGCTAGTTAACCTAAGTAGTACAAATGTCCCATAGGGATCCTACATAGGCCAAGTGACCGCTATAACCTACATAGTCCAAGTCCCCGCTAGGTAACCTAGACAGTCCAAGTGACCATTATGGTACCTACATAGTCCATGTGCCCATTCGTTAACCTACATAGTCCAATTGCCCGCTAGGTAACGTAGATAGCCCAAGTGCCCTCTAGGGAACGTACATAGTCCAAGTGCTCTCTAGGTAACCTAGATAGTCCAAGTGCCCGCTAGTTAACCTACATAGTCCAAGTGCGTGCTAGGTAAACTACATAGTCCAAGTACCCACTAGGTAACCCAGACAGTCCAATTGCCCGCTAGTTAACCCAGATAGTCCAAGTACCCGATAGGGAACCTACATAGTCCAAGTGCCCGCTGGGAACCTACATAGTCCAAGTGCTCGCTAGGCAACCTACATAGTCCAAGTGCCCGTTAGTTAACCTAGATAGTCAAAGCGCCTGCTAGGTAACCTAAATAGTCTAAGTGCCCGCTAGGTAACCTAGATAGTCCAATTGCCCGTTGGCTAACCTAGATAGTCGAAGTGTCCGCTAGTTAACCTACATAGTCCAAGTGTCCGTTCGTTAACCTAGATAGGCCAAGTGCCCGCTAGGTAACCAAGATAGTCCAAGTGCCCCCTAGGGTATGTACATAGTTCAAGTGCCAGCTAGGTAACCTAGATTGTCCAAGTGTCCGCTAGTTAACCTACATAGTACAAGTGCCCGCTAGGTAACCTAGATAGTCCAAGGGCCTGCTAGTTAACCTACATAGTCCAATGCCCTATAGGGAACCTACATAGTCCAAGTGCCCGCTGAGGAACCTACATAGTCCAAGTTCCCGATAGGGAACCTGTATATTCCAAGTGCCCGTTAGGGAACCTGTATATTCCAAGTGCCCATTAGGGAACCTAGATAGTCCAAGTGCCCGCTAGGGAACCTACATAGTCAAAGTGCTCGCTAGGGAACCTGCATTGTGCAAGTGCCCGCTAGTTAACCTAGATAGTCCAAGTGCCCGCTAGTTAACCTACATAGTCCAAGGTCAGCTAGTTAACCTAGATAGTCCAAGTGCCCGCTAGTTAACCTACATAGTCCAAGGGCCCGCTAGTTAACCTAGATATTCCAAGTGCCCGCTAGTTAACCTAGATCGTCCAAGTGTCCGCTAGTTAACCTACATAGTCCAAGTTCCCGCTAGGTAACCTACACATTCCAATTGCCCCCTAGTTAACCTAGACAGTCCAAGTACCTGATAGGGAACCTACATAGTCCAAGTGCTCGCTAGGGAACCTGCATAGTCCAAGTGCTCACTAGGCAACCTACATAGTCCAAGTGCCCGTTAGTTAACCTAGACATTCAATGTGCCTGCTAAGTAACCTAAATAATCCAAGTGCCCGCAAGGGAACCTACATAGTCCAAGTGCCCGCTAGGTAACCTAGATAGTCCAATTGCCCATTAGCTAACCTAGATAGTCGAAGTGTCCCCGAGTTAACCTACATAGTCCTAGTGCCCGTTCGTTAACGTAGATAGGCCAAGTGCCCGCTAGGTAACCTAGACAGTCCAAGTGCCCGCTAGGTTACCTACATAGTCCAAGTGCACGTTCGTTAACCTAGATAGTCCAAGTTCCCGCTGGTAACCTACATAGTCCAATGGCCCGCTAGGTAACCTGGATAGTCCAAGTGCCTTCTAGTTAACCTACATAGTCCAAGTGCCCGCTAGGTAACCTATATAATCCAATTGCACAATAGGTAACCTAAATAATCCAAATGCCCGCTAGGGAAACTACATAATCCAAGTGCCCGCTAGTTAATCTAGATAGTCCAAGTGCCAGCTAGTTAACCTAGATAGTCCAAGGGCCCGCTAGTTAACCTACATAGTCCAAGTGCCCAATAGGGAACCTACATAATCCAAGTGCCCGCTAGAGAACCTACATAGTCCAAGTGCCCGCTAGGGAACTTACATAGTCCAAGGGCCCGCTAGGGAAACTACGTAGTCCAAGTGCCCGCTAGGGAACTTACATAGTCCAAGGGCCCGCTAGGGAACCTACATAGTCCAAGTGCCCGTTAGTTAACCTAGATAGTCCAAGTGACCGCTTGGTAACCTAGATAGTCCAACAGTCCGCTAGGTAACCTACATACTGCAAGAACCCGCTAGGTAACGTTGATAGTTCAAGTGCCAGCTAGGTAACCTAGATAGTCCAAGTGCCCGCTATGTTATCTATGTAGTCCAAATGCCCGCTAGGGAATCTACATAGTCCAAGGGCCCGCTAGTTAACGTAGATAGTCCAAGTGCTGCTAGTTGATCTACATAGTCCAAGGGCCCGCTAGTTAACCTACATAGTCCAAGTACCCGCTAGTTAACCTAGATCGTCCAAGTGCCCACTAGGTAACCTACATAGCCCAAGGGCCCGCTAGTTAACCTACATAGTCCAAGGGCCCGCTAGCTAACCTACAAAGTCTAAGTGCCCGCTAGGTTATCTATATAGTCCAAATGCCCGCTAGTTAACCTAGATCGTCCAAGTGCCCGCTAGTTAATCAACATAGTCAATGGGCCCACTAGATAACCTACAAAGTGCAAGAGCCCGCTAGTTAACCTAGATCGTGCAAGTGTCTGCTAGTTAACCTACATAGTCCAAGTGCCAGTTAGCTAACCTAGATAGTCCAAGGGCCCGCTAGTTGACCTAGATAGTCCAAGTGCCCGCTAGTTAACCTAGATAGTCCTAGTGCCCGTTAGTTAACCTAGGGTGTCCAAGTGCCCACTAGGGGACGTACTTAGTGCAAGTGCCCGTTAGCTAACCTAGATAGTCCAAGTGCCCGCTAGTTAACATTGATCATCCAAGTGCCCGCTAGTTAACCTAGATAGTCCAAGTGCACGCTAGTTAACCTAGATAGTCCAAGTGCCCTCTAGTTAACCTATATCGTCCAAGTGCCCGCTAGTTAACCTACATAGTCCAAGGGCCCGCTAGTTAACGTACGTAGACCAAGGTCCGCTAGTTCATCTAGATACTCCATGTGCTCGCTAGTTAACCTACATAGTACAAGGGCCCGCTTGTTGACCTATATAGTCCAAGTGCCCGCTAGTTAACCTAGATAGTCCAAGTGCCCATTCGTTAACCTAGATAGTCCAAGTGCCAGCTAGGTAACCTAGACTGTCCAAGTGCCCGCTAGGTTACCTACATATTCCAAGTGCCCGTTCGTTAACCTAGATAGTCAAAGTGGCCGCTAGGAAACCTACATAGTCCAAGGGCCCGCTAGGTAACCTAGATACTCCAAGTGCCCGCTAATTAACCTAGAGTCCAAGTGCTCGCTAGTTAGCCTACATACTCCAAGTGCCCGCTATGTAACCTAGACAGTCCAAGTGCCCGCTAGGTTACCTGCATATTCCAAGTTCCCCTTTCGTTCACTTAGATAGTCCAAGTGCCCGCTAGGTAACCTAGATAGTCCAAGGGCCCGCTAGTTAACCTACATAGTCCAAGCGCTCACTTGTTAACTTTGATAGTCCAAGTGCCCGCTAGTTAACCTAGATCGTCCAAGTGCCCGCTAGTTAACTTAGATTGTCCACGTGCCCGCTAGGGATCCTTCATAATCCAAGTGCCTGCTAGGTAACCTAGGTAGTCCAGTGCCCGCTAGTTAACCTAGATAGTCCTAGTGCCCGTTAGTTAACCTAGATAGACCAAATGCCCACTAGGGGACGTACATAGTCCAAGTGCCCGCTAGTTAACCTACATAGTCCAAGGTCCGCTAGTTAACCTAGATAGTCCATGTGCCCGCTAATTAACCTACATAGTACAAGGGCCCGCTGGTTGACCTAGATTGTCCAAGTGCCCGCTAGTTAACCTAAGTAGTACAAATGTCCGATAGGGATCCTACATATGCCAAGTGACCGCTAGTTAACCTACATAGTCCAAGTCCCCGCTAGGTAACCTAGACAGTCCAAGTGACCATTATGTTACCTACATAGTCCAAGTGCCCGTTCGTTAACCTACATAGTCCAATTGCCCGCTAGGTAACGTAGATAGCCCAAGTGCCCGCTAGGGAACGTACATAGTCCAAGTGCCCTCTAGGTAACCTAGATAGTCCAAGTGCCCGCTAGGGTATGTACATAGTTCAAGTGCCAGCTAGGTAACCTAGATTGTCCAAGTGTCAGCTAGTTAACCTACATACTACAAGTGCCCGCTAGGTAACTTAAATAGTCCAAGGGCCTGCTAGTTAACCTACATAGTCCAATGCCCGATAGGGAACCTACATAGTCCAAGTGCCCCCTGAGGAACCTACATAGTCCATGTTCCCGATAGGGAATCTTTATATTCCAAGTGCCCGTTAGGGAACCTAGATAGTCCACGTGCCCATAGGGAACCTATAGTGTCCAAGTGCCCGCTAGGGAACCTACATAGTCAAAGTGCTCGCTAGGGAACCTGCATTGTGCAAGTGCCCGCTAGTTAACCTAGATAGTCCAAGTGCCCGCTAGTTAACCTACATAGTCCAAGGTCAGCTAGTTAACCTAGATAGTCCAAGTGACCGCTTGTTAACCTACATAGTCCAAGGTCAGATAGTTAACCTAGATAGTCCAAGTGCCCGCTAGTTAACCTACATAGTCCAAGTTCCCGCTACGTAACCTACACAGTCCAATTGCCCCCTAGTTAACCTAGACAGTCCAAGTACCTGATAGGGAACCTACATAGTCCAAGTGCTCGCTAGGGAACCTACATAATCCAAGTGCTCACTAGGCAACCTACATAGTCCAAGTGCCTGTTAGTTAACCTAGATAGTCAAAGTGCCTGCTAGGTAACCTAAATAGTCCAAGTGCCCGCAAGGGAACCTACATAGTCCAAGTGCCCGCTAGGTAACCTAGATAGTCCAATTTCCCATTGGCTAACCTAGATAGTCGAAGTGTCCCCTAGTTAACCTACATAGTCCAAGTGCCCGTTCGTTAACGTAGATAGGCCAAGTGCCCGCTAGGTAAACTAGACAGTCCAAGTGCCTGCTAGGTTACCTACATAGTCCAAGTGCACGTTCGTTAACCTAGATAGTCCAAGTGCCCGCTGGTAACCTACATAGTCCAATGGCCCGCTAAGTAACTTTGATAGTCCAAGTGCCTTCTAGTTAACCTACATAGTCCAAGTGCCGGCTAGGTAACCTACATAATCCAAGTGCACAATAGGTAACCTAAATAATCCAAATGCCCGCTAGGGAAACTACATAGACCAAGTGCCCGCTAGTTAACCTAGATAGTCCAAGTGCCCGCTAGTAAACCTAGATAGTCCAAGGCCCGCTAGTTAATCTAGATAGTCCAAGGGCCCGCTAGTTAACCTACATAGTCCAAGTGCCCGATAGGGAACCTACATAATCCAAGTGCCCGCTAGGGAACCTACATAGACCAAGTGCCCGCTAGTTAACCTAGATAGTCCAAGTGCCCGCTAGTAAACCTAGATAGTCCAAGGCCCGCTAGTTAATCTAGATAGTCCAAGGGCCCGCTAGTTAACCTACATAATCCAAGTGCCCGATAGGGAACCTACATAATCCAAGTGCCCGCTAGGGAACCTACATAGTCCAAGTGCTCCCTAGGGAACTTACATAGTCCAAGGGCCCGCTAGGGAAACCACATAGTCCAAATGCCCGCTAGGGAATTTACATAGTCCAAGGGCCCGCTAGGGAACCTACATAGTCCAAGTGCCCGTTAGTTAACGTAGATAGTCCAACAGCCCGCTAGGTAACCTACATACTCCAAGAACCCGCTAGGTAACGTAGATAGTTCAAGTGCCAGCTAGGTAACCTAGATAGTCCAAGTGCCCACTAGGTAACCTACAAAATCTAAGTGCCCGCTAGGTTATCTATGTAGTCCAAATGCCCGCTAGGGAATCTACATAGTCCAAGGGCCCGCTAGTCAACGTAGATAATCCAAGTTCCGCTAGTTAATCTACATAGTCCAAGGGCCCGCTAGTTAACTTACATAGTCCAAGTACCCGCTAGTTAACCTAGATCGTCCAAGTGCCCACTAGGTAACCTACATAGCCCAAGGGCCCGCTAGTTAACCTACATAGTCCAAGGGCCCGCTAGCTAACCTACAAAGTCTAAGTGCCCGCTAGGTTATCTATATAGTCCAAATGCCCGCTAGGGAACCTACATAGTCCAAGTGCCCTCTAGTTAACCTAGATCGTCCAAGTGCCCGCTAGTTAACCTAGATCGTCCAAGTGCCCGCTAGTTAACCAACATAGTCAATGGGCCCACTAGTTAACCTACATAGTGCAAGAGCCCGCTAGTTAACCTAAATCGTGCAAGTGTCTGCTAGTTAACCTACATAGTCCAAGTGCCAGTTAGCTAACCTAGATTGTCCAAGGGCCCGCTAGTTGACCTACATAGTCCAAGTGCCCGCTAGTTAACCTAGATAGTCCTAGTGCCCGTTAGTTAACCTAGGATGTCCAAGTGCCCACTAGGGGACGTACTTAGTCCAAGTGCCCGTTAGCTAACCTAGATAGTCCAAATGCCCGCTAGTTAACATTGATCATCCAAGTGCCCGCTAGTTAACCTAGATAGTCCAAGTGCCCTGTAGTTAACCTATATCGTCCAAGTGCCCGCTAGTTAACCTACATAGTCCAAGGGCCCGCTAGTTAACGTACGTAGACCAAGGTCCGCTAGTTAACCTAGATACTCTAAGTGCCCGCTAGTTAACCTACATAGTACAAGGGCCCGCTAGTTGACCTAGATAGTCCAAGTGCCCGCTAGTTAACCTAGATAGTCCAAGTGCCGTTCGTTAACCTAGATAGTCCAAGTGCCAGTTAGGTAACCTAGACTGTCCAAGTGCCCGCTAGGTAACCTACATATTCCAAGTGTCCGTTCGATAACCTAGATAGTCAAAGTGCCCGCTAGGAAACCTACATAGTCCAAGGGCCCGCTAGGTAACCTAGATAGTCCAAGTGCCCGCTAGGTAACTTATATTGTCCAAGTTCCCGCTAGGTAACCTAGATACTCAAAGTGCCCATTACCTAACCTAGATTGTCCAAGTGCCCGCTAAGCATCCTACATAGTCCAAGTGCCCGTTCGTTAACCTAGAAGTCCAAGTGCCCGCTAGGTAACCTAGATAGTCCAAGTGCCCGCTAGGTAACCTAGATAGTCCAAGGGCCCGCTAGTTAACCTACATAGTCCAAGGGCTCACTTGTTAACTTTGATAGTCCAAGTGCCCGCTAGTTAACCTAGATAGTCCAAGTGCACGCTAGTTAACCTAGATAGTCCAAGTGCCCTCTAGTTAACCTATATCGTCCAAGTGCCCGCTAGTTAACCTACATAGTCCAAGGGCCCGCTAGTTAACGTACGTAGACCAAGGTCCGCTAGTTAATCTAGATACTCCAAGTGCTCGCTAGTTAACCTACATAGTACAAGGGCCCGCTAGTTGACCTATATAGTCCAAGTGCCCGCTAGTTAACCTAGATAGTCCAAGTGCCCGTTCGTTAACCTAGATAGTCCTAGTGTCAGCTAGGTAACCTAGACTGTCCAAGTGCCCGCTAGGTTACCTACATATTCCAAGTGCCCGTTCGTTAACCTAGATAGTCAAAGTGCCCGCTAGGAAACCTACATAGTCCAAGTGCCCGCTAGGTAACCTAGAGTCCAAGTGCTCGCTAGTTAACCTACATAGTCCAAGTGCCCGCTATGTAACCTAGATAGTCCAAGTGCCCGCTAGGTAACTTATATTGTCCAAGTTCCCGCTAGGTAACCTAGATACTCAAAGTTCCCGTTACCTAACCTAGATTGTCCAAGTGCCCTCTAAGCATCCTACAATGTCCAAGTGCCCGTTTGTTAACCTAGAAGTCCAAGTGCCCGCTAGGTAACCTAGACAGTCCAAGTGCCCGCTAGGTTACCTGCATATTCCAAGTGCCCGTTCATTAACTTAGATAGTCCAAGTGCCGGTAGGTAACCCAGATAGTCCAAGGGCCCGCTACTTAACCTACATAGTCCAAGGGCTCACTTGTTAACTTTGATAGTCCAAGTGCCCGCTAGTTAACCTAGATAGTCCAAGTGCCCGCTAGTTAACTTAGATTGTCCAAGTGCCCGCTTGGGATCCTTCATAATCCAAGAGCCTTCTAGGTAACCTAGGTAGTCCAGTGCCCGCTAGTTAACCTAGATAGTCCTAGTGCCCGTTAGTTAACCTAGATAGTCCAAGTGCCCACTAGGGGACGTACATTGTCCAAGTGCCCGCTAGTTAACCTACATAGTACAAGGTCCGCTAGTTAACCTAGATAGTCCAAGTGCCCGCTAGTTAACCTACATCGTACAAGGGCCCGCTAGTTGACCTAGATAGTCCAAGTTCCCGCTAGTTAACCAAGATAGTCAAAGTGCCCGCTAGTTAACCTAAGTAGTACAAATGTCCGATAGGGATCTTACATAGTCCAAGTGACCGCTAGTTAACCTACATAGTCCAAGTCCCCGCTAGGTAACCTAGACAGTCCAAGTGACCATTATGTTACCTACATAGTCCAAGTGCCCGTTCGTTAACCTACATTGTCCAATTGCCCGCTAGGTAACGTAGATAGCCCAAGTTCCCGCTAGGGAACGTACATAGTCCAAGTGCCCTCTAGGTAACCTAGATGGTCCAAATGCCCGCTAGTTAACCTACATAGTCCAAGTGCGTGCTAGGTAAACTACATAGTCCAAGTGCCCACTAGGTAACCCAGACAGTCCAATTGCCCGCTAGTTAACCTAGACAGTCCAAGTACCCGATAGGGAACCTACATAGACCAAGTACCCGCTGGGAACCTACATAGTCCAAGTGCTCGCTAGGCAACCTACATAGTCCAAGTGCCCGTTAGTTAACCTAGATAGTCAAAGTGCCTGCTAGGTAACCTAAATAGTCCAAGTGCCCGCTAGGTATCCTAGATAGTCCAATTGCCCGTTGGCTAACCTAGATAGTCGAAGTGTCCGCTAGTTAACCTACATAGCCCAAGTGTCCTTTCGTTAACCTAGATAGGCCAAGTGCCCGCTAGGTAACCAAGATAGTCCAAGTGCCCGCTAGGGTATGTACATAGTTCAAGTGCCCGCTAGGTAACCTAGATTGTCCAAGTGTCCGCTAGTTAACCTACATAGTACAAGTGCCCGCTAGGTAACCTAGATAGTCCAAGGGCCTGCTAGTTAACCTACATAGTCCACTGCCCGATAGGGAACCTACATAGTCCAGGTGCCCGCTGAGGAACCTACATAGTCCAAATTCCCGATAGGGAACCTGTATATTCCATGTGCCCGTTAGGGAACCTAGATAGTCCAAGTGCCCATAGGGAACCTATATAGTCCAAGTGCCCGCTAGGGAACCTACATAGTCAAAGTGCTCGCTAGGGAACCTGCATTGTGCAAGTGCCCGCTTTTTAACCTAGATAGTCCAAGTCCCCGCTAGTTAACCTACATAGTCCAAGGTCAGCTAGTTAACCTAGATAGTCCAAGTGACCGCTTGTTAACCTACATAGTCCAAGGTCAGCTAGTTAACCTAGATAGTCCAAGTGCCCGCTAGTTAACCTACATAGTCCACGAACCCGCTAGTTAACCTAGATAGTCCAAGTTCCCGCTAGTTAACCTACATAGTCCAAGGGCCCGCTAGTTAACCTAGATATTCCAAGTGCCCGCTAGTTAACCTAGATCGTCCAAGTGTCCGCTAGTTAACCTACATAGTCCAAGTTCCCGCTAGGTAACCTACACAGTCCAATTGCCCCCTAGTTAACCTAGACAGTCCAAGTACCTGATAGGGAACCTACATAGTCCAAGTGCTCGCTAGGGAACCTACATAGTCCAAGTGCTCACTAGGCAACCTACATAGTGCAAGGGCCCGCTAGTTGACCTAGATAGTCCAAGTGCCCGCTAGTTAACCTAGATAGTCAAAGGGCCCGCTAGTTAACCTAAGTAGTACAAATGTCTGATAGGGATCCTACATAGGCCAAGTGACCGCTAGTTAACCTACATAGTCCAAGTCCCCGCTAGGTAACCTAGACAGTCCAAGTGACCATTATGTTACCTACATAGTCCATGTGCCCATTCGTTAACCTACATAGTCCAATTGCCCGCTAGGTAACGTAGATAGCCCAAGTGCCCTATAGGGAACGTACATAGTCCAAGTGCCCTCTAGGTAACCTAGATAGTCCAAGTGCCCGCTAGTTAACCTACATAGTCCAAGTGCGTGCTAGGTAAACTACATAGTCCAAGTGCCCACTAGGTAACCCAGACAGTCCAATTGCCCGCTAGTTAACCTCGACAGTCCAAGTACCCGATAGGGAACCTACATAGTCCAAGTGCCCGCTGGGAACCTACAAAGTCCAAGTGCTCGCTAGGCAACCTACATAGTCCAAGTGCCCGTTAGTTAACCTAGATAGTCAAAGTGCCTGCTAGGTAACCTAAATAGTCCAAGTGCCCGCTAGGTAACCTAGATAGTCCAATTGCCCGTTGGCTAACCTAGATAGTCGAAGTGTCCGCTAGTTAACCTACATAGTCCAAGTGTCCGTTCGTTAACCTAGATAGGCCAAGTGCCCGCTAGGTAACCAAGATACTCCAAGTGCCCCCTAGGGTATGTACATAGTTCAAGTGCCAGCTAGGTAACCTAGATTGTCCAAGGGCCTGCTAGTTAACCTACATAGTCCAATGCCCTATAGGGAACCTACATAGTCCAAGTGCCCGCTGAGGAACCTACATAGTCCAAGTTCCCGATAGGGAACCTGTATATTCCAAGTGCCCGTTAGGGAACCTGTATATTCCAAGTGCCCGTTAGGGAACCTAGATAGTCCAAGTGCCCGCTAGGGAACCTACATAGTCAAAGTGCTCGCTAGGGAACCTGCATTGTGCAAGTGCCCGCTAGTTAACATAGATAGTCCAAGTTCCCGCTAGTTAACCTACATAGTCCAAGGTCAGCTAGTTAACCTAGATAGTCCAAGTGCCCGCTAGTTAACCTACATAGTCCAAGAACCCGCTAGTTAACCTAGATAGTCCAAGTGCCCGCTAGTTAACCTACATAGTCCAAGGGCCCGCTAGTTAACCTAGATATTCCAAGTGCCCGCTAGTTAACCTTGATCGTCCAAGTGTCCGCTAGTTAACCTACATAGTCCAAGTTCCCGCTAGGTAACCTACACAGTCCAATTGCCCCCTAGTTAACCTAGACAGTCCAAGTACCTGATAGGGAACCTACATAGTCCAAGTGCTCGCTAGCAAACCTACAAAGCCTAAGTTCCCGCTAGGTTATCTATATAGTCCAAATGCCCGATGGGAACCTACATAGTCCAAGTGCCCGCTAGTTAACCTACATCGTCCAAGTGCCCGCTAGTTAACCAACATAGTCAATGGGCCCACTAGATAACCTACATAGTGCAAGAGCCCGCTAGTTAACCTAGATCGTGCAAGTGTCTGCTAGTTAACCTACATAGTCCAAGTGCCAGTTAGCTAACCTAGATAGTCCAAGGGCCCGCTAGTTGACCTAGATAGTCCAAGTGCCCGCTAGTTAACCTAGATAGTCCTAGTGCCCGTTAGTTAACCTAGGGTGTCCAAGTGCCCACTAGGGGACGTACGTAGTCCAAGTGCCCGTTAGTTAACCTAGATAGTCCAAGTGCCCGCTAGTTAACATTGATCATCCAAGTGCCCGCTAGTTAACCTAGATAGTCCAAGTGCACGCTAGTTAACCTAGATAGTCCAAGTGCCCTCTAGTTAACCTATATCGTCCAAGTGCCCGCTAGTTAACCTACATAGTCCAAGGGCCCGCTAGTTAACGTACGTAGACCAAGGTCCGCTAGTTAATCTAGATACTCCAAGTGCTCGCTAGTTAACCTACGTAGTACAACGGCCCGCTAGTTGACCTAGATAGTCCAAGTGCCCGCTAGTTAACCTAGATAGTCCAAGTGCCCGTTCGTTAACCTAGATAGTCCAAGTGCCAGCTAGGTAACCTAGACTGTCCAAGTGCCCGCTACGTTACCTACATATTCCAAGTGCCCGTTCGTTAACCTAGATAGTCAAAGTGCCCGCTAGGAAACCTACATAGTCCAAGGGCCCGCTAGGTAACCTAGATAGTCCAAGTGCCCGCTAGGTAACCTAGAGTCCAAGTGCTCGCTAGTTAGCCTACATACTCCAAGTGCCCGCTCTGTAACCTAGACAGTCCAAGTGCCCGCTAGGTTACCTGCATATGCCAAGTTCCCCTTTCGTTAACTTAGATAGTCCAAGTGCCCGCTAGGCAACCTAGATAGTCCAAGGGCCCGCTAGTTAACCTACATAGTCCAAGCGCTCACTTGTTAACTTTGATAGTCCAAGTGCCCGCTAGTTAACCTAGATCGTCCAAGTGCCCGCTAGTTAACTTAGATTGTCCATGTGCCCGCTAGGGATCCTTCATAATCCAAGTGCCTGCTAGTAACCTAGGTAGTCCATTGCCCGTTAGTTAACCTAGATAGTCCTAGTGCCCGTTAGTTAACCTAGATAGTCCAAATGTCCACTAGGGGACGTACATAGTCCAAGTGCCCGCTAGTTAACCTACATAGTCCAAGGTCCGCTAGTTAACCTAGATAGTCCATGTGCCCGCTAATTAACCTACATAGTACAAGGGCCCGCTAGTTGACCTAGATAGTCCAAGTGCCCGCTAGTTAACCTAGATAGTCAAAGGGCCCGCTAGTTAACCTAAGTAGTACAAATGTCTGATAGGGATCCTACATAGGCCAAGTGACCGCTAGTTAACCTACATAGTCCAAGTCCCCGCTAGGTAACCTAGACAGTCCAAGTGACCATTATGTTACCTACATAGTCCATGTGCCCATTCGTTAACCTACATAGTCAAATTGCCCGCTAAGTAACGTAGATAGCCCAAGTGCCCTCTAGGGAACGTACATAGTCCAAGTGCCCTCTAGGTAACCTAGATAGTCCAAGTGCCCGCTAGTTAACCTATATAGTCCAAGTGCGTGCTAGGTAAACTACATAGTCCAAGTGCCCACTAGGTAACCCAGACAGTCCAATTGCCCGCTAGTTAACCTAGACAGTCCAAGTACCCGATAGGGAACCTACATAGTCCAAGTGCCCGCTGGGAACCTACATAGTCCAAGTGCTCGCTAGGCAACCTACATAGTCCAAGTGTCCGTTAGTTAACCTAGATAGTCAAAGCGCCTGCTAGGTAACCTAAATAGTCCAAGTGCCCGCTAGGTAACCTAGATAGTCCAATTGCCCGTTGGCTAACCTAGATAGTCGAAGTGTCCGCTAGTTAACCTACATAGTCCAAGTGTCCGTTCGTTAACCTAGATAGGCCAAGTGCCCGCTAGGTAACCAAGATAGTCCAAGTGCCCCCTAGGGTATGTACATAGTTCAAGTGCCAGCTAGGTAACCTAGATTGTCCAAGTGTCCGCTAGTTAACCTACATAGTACAAGTGCCCGCTAGGTAACCTAGATAGTCCAAGGGCCTGCTAGTTAACCTACATAGTCCAATGCCCTATAGGGAACCTACATAGTCCAAGTGCCCGCTGAGGAACCTACATAGTCCAAGTTCCCGATAGGGAACCTGTATATTCCAAGTGCCCGTTAGGGAACCTGTATATTCCAAGTGCCCGTTAGGGAACCTAGATAGTCCAAGTGCCCGCTAGGGAACCTACATAGTCAAAGTGCTCGCTAGGGAACCTGCATTGTGCAAGTGCCCGCTAGTTAACCTAGATAGTCCAAGTGCCCGCTAGTTAACCTACATAGTCCAAGGTCAGCTAGTTAACCTAGATAGTCCAAGTGCCCGCTAGTTAACCTACATAGTCCAAAAACCCGCTAGTTAACCTAGATAGTCCAAGTGCCCGCTAGTTAACCTACATAGTCCAAGGGCCCGCTAGTTAACCTAGATATTCCGAGTGCCCGCTTGTTAACCTAGATCGTCCAAGTGTCCGCTAGTTAACCTATATAGTCCAAGTTCCCGCTAGGTAACCTACACATTCCAATTGCCCTCTAGTTAACCTAAACAGTCCAAGTACCTGATAGGGAACCTACATAGTCCAAGTGCTCGCTAGGGAACCTACATAGTCCAAGTGCTCACTAGGCAACCTACATAGTCCAAGTGCCCGTTAGTTAACCTAGATAGTCAATGTGCCTGCTAAGTAACCTAAATAATCCAAGTGCCCGCAAGGGAACCTACATAGTCCAAGTGCCCGCTAGGTAACCTAGATAGTCCAATTGCCCATTAGCTAACCTAGATAGTCGAAGTGTCCCCTAGTTAACCTACATAGTCCAAGTGCCCATTCGTTAACGTAGATAGGCCAAGTGCCCGCTAGGTAACCTAGACAGTCCAAGTGCCCGCTAGGTTACCTACATAGTCCAAGTGCACGTTCGTTAACCTAGATAGTCCAAGTGCCCGCTGGTAACCTACATAGTCCAATGGCCCGCTAGGTAACCTGGATAGTCCAAGTGCCTTCTAGTTAACCTACATAGTCCAAGTGCCCGCTAGGTAACCTACATAATCCAATTGCACAATAGGTAACCTAAATAATCCAAATGCCCGCTAGGGAAACTACATAATCCAAGTGCCCGCTAGTTAACTTAGATAGTCCAAGGGCCTGCTAGTTAATCTAGATAGTCCAAGTGCCCGCTAGTTAACCTAGATAGTCCAAGGGCCCGCTAGTTAACCTACATAGTCCAAGTGCCCGATAGGGAACCTACATAATCCAAGTGCCCGCTTCAGAACCTACATAGTCCAAGTGCCCGCTAGGGAACTTACATAGTCCAAGGGCCCGCTAGGGAAACTACATAGTCCAAGTGCCCGCTAGGGAACTTACATAGTCCAAGGGCCCGCTAGGGAACCTACATAGTCCAAGTGCCCGTTAGTTAACCTAGATAGTCCAAGTGCCCGCTTGGTAACATAGATAGTCCAACAGCCCGCTAGGTAACCTACATACTCCAAGGACCCGCTAGGTAACGTAGATAGTTCAAGTGCCAGCTAAGTAACCTAGATAGTCCAAGTGCCCGCTAGGTTATCTATGTAGTCCAAATGCCCGCCAGGGAATCTACATAGTCCAAGGGCCCGCTAGTTAACGTAGATAGTCCAAGTGCCGCTAGTTAATCTACATAGTCCAAGCGCTCACTTGTTAACTTTGATAGTCCAAGTGCCCGCTAGTTAACCTAGATCGTCCAAGTGCCCACTAGTTAACTTAGATTGTCCATGTGCCCGCTAGGGATCCTTCATAATCCAAGTGCCTGCTAGGTAACCTAGGTAGTCCAGTGCCCGCTAGTTAACCTAGATAGTCCTAGTGCCCGTTAGTTAACCTAGATAGTCCAAATGCCCACTAGGGGACGTACATAGTCCAAGTGCCCGCTAGTTAACCTACATAGTCCAAGGTCCGCTAGTTAACCTAGATAGTCCATGTGCCCGCTAATTAACCTACATAGTACAAGGGCCCGCTAGTTGACCTAGATAGTCCAAGTTCACGCTAGTTAACCTAGATAGTCAAAGTGCCCGCTAGTTAACCTAAGTAGTACAAATGTCCCATAGGGATCCTACATAGACTAAGTGACCGCTATAACCTACATAGTCCAAGTCCCCGCTAGGTAACCTAGACAGTCCAAGTGACCATTATGGTACCTACATAGTCCATGTGCCCATTCGTTAACCTACATAGTCCAATTGCCCGCTAGGTAACGTAGATAGCCCAAGTGCCCTCTAGGGAACGTACATAGTCCAAGTGCTCTCTAGGTAACCTAGATAGTCCAAGTGCCCGCTAGTTAACCTACATAGTCCAAGTGCGTGCTAGGTAAACTACATAGTCCAAGTACCCACTAGGTAACCCAGACAGTCCAATTGCCCGCTAGTTAACCCAGATAGTCCAAGTACCCGATAGGGAACCTACATAGTCCAAGTGCCCGCTGGGAACCTACATAGTCCAAGTGCTCGCTAGGCAACCTACATAGTCCAAGTGCCCGTTAGTTAACCTAGATAGTCAAAGCGCCTGCTAGGTAACCTAAATAGTCCAAGTGCCCGCTAGGTAACCTAGATAGTCCAATTGCCCGTTGGCTAACCTAGATAGTCGAAGTGTCCGCTAGTTAACCTACATAGTCCAAGTGTCCGTTCGTTAACCTAGATAGGCCAAGTGCCCGCTAGGTAACCAAGATAGTCCAAGTGCCCCCTAGGGTATGTACATAGTTCAAGTGCCAGCTAGGTAACCTAGATTGTCCAAGTGTCCGCTAGTTAACCTACATAGTACAAGTGCCCGCTAGGTAACCTTGATAGTCCAAGGGCCTGCTAGTTAACCTACATAGTCCAATGCCCTATAGGGAACCTACATAGTCCAAGTGCCCGCTGAGGAACCTACATAGTCCAAGTTCCCGATAGGGAACCTGTATATTCCAAGTGCCCGTTAGGGAACCTGTATATTCCAAGTGCCCATTAGGGAACCTAGATAGTCCAAGTGCTCGCTAGGGAACCTGCATTGTGCAAGTGCCCGCTAGTTAACCTAGATAGTCCAAGTGCCCGCTAGTTAACCTACATAGTCCAAGGTCAGCTAGTTAACCTAGATAGTCCAAGTGCCCGCTAGTTAACCTACATAGTCCAAGGGCACGCTAGTTAACCTAGATATTCCAAGTGCCCGCTAGTTAACCTAGATCGTCCAAGTGTCCGCTAGTTAACCTACATAGTCCAAGTTCCCGCTAGGTAACCTACACATTCCAATTGCCCCCTAGTTAACCTAGACAGTCCAAGTACCTGATAGGGAACCTACATAGTCCAAGTGCTCGCTAGGGAACCTGCATAGTCCAAGTGCTCACTAGGCAACCTACATAGTCCAAGTGCCCGTTAGTTAACCTAGACATTCAATGTGCCTGCTAAGTAACCTAAATAATCCAAGTGCCCGCAAGGGAACCTACATAGTCCAAGTGCCCGCTAGGTAACCTAGAAAGTCCAATTGCCCATTAGCTAACCTAGATAGTCGAAGTGTCCCCGAGTTAACCTACATAGTCCTAGTGCCCGTTCGTTAACGTAGATAGGCCAAGTGCCCGCTAGGTAACCTAGACAGTCCAAGTGCCCGCTAGGTTACCTACATAGTCCAAGTGCACGTTCGTTAACCTAGATAGTCCAAGTTCCCGCTGGTAACCTACATAGTCCTATGGCCCGCTAGGTAACCTGGATAGTCCAAGTGCCTTCTAGTTAACCTACATAGTCCAAGTGCCCGCTAGGTAACCTATATAATCCAATTGCACAATAGGTAACCTAAATAATCCAAATGCCCGCTAGGGAAACTACATAATCCAAGTGCCCGCTAGTTAATCTAGATAGTCCAAGTGCCAGCTAGTTAACCTAGATAGTCCAAGGGCCCGCTAGTTAACCTACATAGTCCAAGTGCCCAATAGGGAACCTACATAATCCAAGTGCCCGCTAGAGAACCTACATAGTCCAAGTGCCCGCTAGGGAAACTACGTAGTCCAAGTGCCCGCTAGGGAACTTACATAGTCCAAGGGCCCGCTAGGGAACCTACATAATCCAAGTGCCCGTTAGTTAACCTAGATAGTCCAAGTGACCGCTTGGTAACCTAGATAGTCCAACAGTCCGCTAGGTAACCTACATACTCCAAGAACCCGCTAGGTAACGTTGATAGTTCAAGTGCCAGCTAGGTAACCTAGATAGTCCAAGTGCCCGCTATGTTATCTATGTAGTCCAAATGCCCGCTAGGGAATCTACATAGTCCAAGGGCCCGCTAGTTAACGTAGATAGTCCAAGTGCTGCTAGTTGATCTACATAGTCCAAGGGCCCGCTAGTTAACCTACATAGTCCAAGTACCCGCTAGTTAACCTAGATCGTCCAAGTGCCCACTAGGTAACCTACATAGCCCAAGGGCCCGCTAGTTAACCTACATAGTCCAAGGGCCCGCTAGCTAACCTACAAAGTCTAAGTGCCCGCTAGGTTATCTATATAGTCCAAATGCCCGCTAGTTAACCTAGATCGTCCAAGTGCCCGCTAGTTAATCAACATAGTCAATGGGCCCACTAGATAACCTACAAAGTGCAAGAGCCCGCTAGTTAACCTAGATCGTGCAAGTGTCTGCTAGTTAACCTACATAGTCCAAGTGCCAGTTAGCTAACCTAGATAGTCCAAGGGCCCGCTAGTTGACCTAGATAGTCCAAGTGCCCGCTAGTTAACCTAGATAGTCCTAGTGCCCGTTAGTTAACCTAGGGTGTCCAAGTGCCCACTAGGGGACGTACTTAGTGCAAGTGCCCGTTAGCTAACCTAGATAGTCCAAGTGCCCGCTAGTTAACATTGATCATCCAAGTGCCCGCTAGTTAACCTAGATAGTCCAAGTTCACGCTAGTTAACCTAGATAGTCCAAGTGCCCTCTAGTTAACCTATATCGTCCAAGTGCCCGCTAGTTAACCTACATAGTCCAAGGGCCCGCTAGTTAACGTACGTAGACCAAGGTCCGCTAGTTCATCTAGATACTCCATGTGCTCGCTAGTTAACCTACATAGTACAAGGGCCCGCTTGTTGACCTATATAGTCCAAGTGCCCGCTAGTTAACCTAGATAGTCCAAGTGCCCATTCGTTAACCTAGATAGTCCAAGTGCCAGCTAGGTAACCTAGACTGTCCAAGTGCCCGCTAGGTTACCTACATATTCCAAGTGCCCGTTCGTTAACCTAGATAGTCAAAGTGGCCGCTAGGAAACCTACATAGTCCAAGGGCCCGCTAGGTAACCTAGATACTCCAAGTGCCCGCTAATTAACCTAGAGTCCAAGTGCTCGCTAGTTAGCCTACATACTCCAAGTGCCCGCTATGTAACCTAGACAGTCCAAGTGCCCGCTAGGTTACCTGCATATTCCAAGTTCCCCTTTCGTTAACTTAGATAGTCCAAGTGCCCGCTAGGTAACCTAGATAGTCCAAGGGCCCGCTAGTTAACCTACATAGTCCAAGCGCTCACTTGTTAACTTTGATAGTCCAAGTGCCCGCTAGTTAACCTAGATCGTCCAAGTGCCCGCTAGTTAACTTAGATTGTCCACGTGCCCGCTAGGGATCCTTCATAATCCAAGTGCCTGCTAGGTAACCTAGGTAGTCCAGTGCCCGCTAGTTAACCTAGATAGTCCTAGTGCCCGTTAGTTAACCTAGATAGACCAAATGCCCACTAGGGGACGTACATAGTCCAAGTGCCCGCTAGTTAACCTACATAGTCCAAGGTCCGCTAGTTAACCTAGATAGTCCATGTGCCCGCTAATTAACCTACATAGTACAAGGGCCCGCTGGTTGACCTAGATTGTCCAAGTGCCCGCTAGTTAACCTAAGTAGTACAAATGTCCGATAGGGATCCTACATATGCCAAGTGACCGCTAGTTAACCTACATAGTCCAAGTCCCCGCTAGGTAACCTAGACAGTCCAAGTGACCATTATGTTACCTACATAGTCCAAGTGCCCGTTCGTTAACCTACATAGTCCAATTGCCCGCTAGGTAACGTAGATAGCCCAAGTGCCCGCTAGGGAACGTACATAGTCCAAGTGCCCTCTAGGTAAGCTAGATAGTCCAAGTGCCCGCTAGGTAACCAAGATAGTCCAAGTGCCCCCTAGGGTATGTACATAGTTCAAGTGCCAGCTAGGTAACCTAGATTGTCCAAGTGTCAGCTAGTTAACCTACATACTACAAGTGCCCGCTAGGTAACTTAAATAGTCCAAGGGCCTGCTAGTTAACCTACATAGTCCAATGCCCGATAGGGAACCTACATAGTCCAAGTGCCCCCTGAGGAACCTACATAGTCCATGTTCCCGATAGGGAATCTTTATATTCCAAGTGCCCGTTAGGGAACCTAGATAGTCCACGTGCCCATAGGGAACCTATAGTGTCCAAGTGCCCGCTAGGGAACCTACATAGTCAAAGTGCTCGCTAGGGAACCTGCATTGTGCAAGTGCCCGCTAGTTAACCTAGATAGTCCAAGTGCCCGCTAGTTAACCTACATAGTCCAAGGTCAGCTAGTTAACCTAGATAGTCCAAGTGACCGCTTGTTAACCTACATAGTCCAAGGTCAGATAGTTAACCTAGATACTCCAAGTGCCCGCTAGTTAACCTACATAGTCCAAGTTCCCGCTACGTAACCTACACAGTCCAATTGCCCCCTAGTTAACCTAGACAGTCCAAGTACCTGATAGGGAACCTACATAGTCCAAGTGCTCGCTAGGGAACCTACATAATCCAAGTGCTCACTAGGCAACCTACATAGTCCAAGTGCCTGTTAGTTAACCTAGATAGTCAAAGTGCCTGCTAGGTAACCTAAATAGTCCAAGTGCCCGCAAGGGAACCTACATAGTCCAAGTGCCCGCTAGGTAACCTAGATAGTCCAATTTCCCATTGGCTAACCTAGATAGTCGAAGTGTCCCCTAGTTAACCTACATAGTCCAAGTGCCCGTTCGTTAACGTAGATAGGCCAAGTGCCCGCTAGGTAAACTAGACAGTCCAAGTGCCTGCTAGGTTACCTACATAGTCCAAGTGCACGTTCGTTAACCTAGATAGTCCAAGTGCCCGCTGGTAACCTACATAGTCCAATGGCCCGCTAAGTAACTTTGATAGTCCAAGTGCCTTCTAGTTAACCTACATAGTCCAAGTGCCGGCTAGGTAACCTACATAATCCAAGTGCACAATAGGTAACCTAAATAATCCAAATGCCCGCTAGGGAAACTACATAGACCAAGTGCCCGCTAGTTAACCTAGATAGTCCAAGTGCCCGCTAGTAAACCTAGATAGTCCAAGGCCCGCTAGTTAATCTAGATAGTCCAAGGGCCCGCTAGTTAACCTACATAGTCCAAGTGCCCGATAGGGAACCTACATAATCCAAGTGCCCGCTAGGGAACCTACATAGACCAAGTGCCCGCTAGTTAACCTAGATAGTCCAAGTGCCCGCTAGTAAACCTAGATAGTCCAAGGCCCTCTAGTTAATCTAGATAGTCCAAGGGCCCGCTAGTTAACCTACATAGTCCAAGTGCCCGATAGGGAACCTACATAATCCAAGTGCCCGCTAGGGAACCTACATAGTCCAAGTGCTCGCTAGGGAACTTACATAGTCCAAGGGCCCGCTAGGGAAACCACATAGTCCAAATGCCCGCTAGGGAATTTACATAGTCCAAGGGCCCGCTAGGGAACCTACATAGTCCAAGTGCCCGTTAGTTAACGTAGATAGTCCAACAGCCCGCTAGGTAACCTACATACTCCAAGAACCCGCTAGGTAACGTAGATAGTTCAAGTGCCAGCTAGGTAACCTAGATAGTCCAAGTGCCCGCTAGGTAACCTACAAAATCTAAGTGCCCGCTAGGTTATCTGTGTAGTCCAAATGCCCGCTAGGGAATCTACATAGTCCAAGGGCCCGCTAGTCAACGTAGATAATCCAAGTTCCGCTAGTTAATCTACATAGTCCAAGGGCCCGCTAGTTAACTTACATAGTCCAAGTACCCGCTAGTTAACCTAGATCGTCCAAGTGCCCGCTAGGTAACCTACATAGCCCAAGGGCCCGCTAGTTAACCTACATAGTCCAAGGGCCCGCTAGCTAACCTACAAAGTCTAAGTGCCCGCTAGGTTATCTATATAGTCCAAATGCCCGCTAGGGAACCTACATAGTCCAAGTGCCCTCTAGTTAACCTAGATCGTCCAAGTGCCCGCTAGTTAACCTAGATCGTCCAAGTGCCCGCTAGTTAACCAACATAGTCAATGGGCCCACTAGTTAACCTACATAGTGCAAGAGCCCGCTAGTTAACCTAAATCGTGCAAGTGTCTGCTAGTTAACCTACATAGTCCAAGTGCCAGTTAGCTAACCTAGATTGTCCAAGGGCCCGCTAGTTGACCTGCATAGTCCAAGTGCCCGCTAGTTAACCTAGATAGTCCTAGTGCCCGTTAGTTAACCTAGGATGTCCAAGTGCCCACTAGGGGACGTATTTAGTCCAAGTGCCCGTTAGCTAACCTAGATAGTCCAAGTGCCCGCTAGTTAACATTGATCATCAAAGTGCCCGCTAGTTAACCTAGATAGTCCAAGTGCCCTGTAGTTAACCTATATCGTCCAAGTGCCCGCTAGTTAACCTACATAGTCCAAGGGCCCGCTAGTTAACGTACGTAGACCAAGGTCCGCTAGTTAACCTAGATACTCTAAGTGCCCGCTAGTTAACCTACATAGTACAAGGGCCCGCTAGTTGACCTAGATAGTCCAAGTGCCCGCTAGTTAACCTAGATAGTCCAAGTGCCATTCGTTAACCTAGATAGTCCAAGTGCCAGTTAGGTAACCTAGACTGTCCAAGTGCCCGCTAGGTAACCTACATATTCCAAGTGTCCGTTCGATAACCTAGATAGTCAAAGTGCCCGCTAGGAAACCTACATAGTCCAAGGGCCCGCTAGGTAACCTAGATAGTCCAAGTGCCCGCTAGGTAACTTATATTGTCCAAGTTCCCGCTAGGTAACCTAGATACTCAAAGTGCCCATTACCTAACCTAGATTGTCCAAGTGCCCGCTAAGCATCCTACATAGTCCAAGTGCCCGTTCGTTAACCTAGAAGTCCAATTGCCCGCTAGGTAACCTAGATAGTCCAAGTGCCCGCTAGGTAACCTAGATAGTCCAAGGGCCCGCTAGTTAACCTACATAGTCCAAGGGCTCACTTGTTAACTTTGATAGTCCAAGTGCCCGCTAGTTAACCTAGATAGTCCAAGTGCACGCTAGTTAACCTAGATAGTCCAAGTGCCCTCTAGTTAACCTATATCGTCCAAGTGCCCGCTAGTTAACCTACATAGTCCAAGGGCCCGCTAGTTAACGTACGTAGACCAAGGTCCGCTAGTTAATCTAGATACTCCAAGTGCTCGCTAGTTAACCTACATAGTACAAGGGCCCGCTAGTTGACCTATATAGTCCAAGTGCCCGCTAGTTAACCTAGATAGTCCAAGTGCCCGTTCGTTAACCTAGATAGTCCTAGTGCCAGCTAGGTAACCTAGACTGTCCAAGTGCCCGCTAGGTTACCTACATATTCCAAGTGCCCGTTCGTTAACCTAGATAGTCAAAGTGCCCGCTAGGAAACCTACATAGTCCAAGTGCCCGCTAGGTAACCTAGAGTCCAAGTGCTCGCTAGTTAACCTACATAGTCCAAGTGCCCGCTATGTAACCTAGATAGTCCAAGTGCCCGCTAGGTAACTTATATTGTCCAAGTTCCCGCTAGGTAACCTAGATACTCAAAGTTCCCGTTACCTAACCTAGATTGTCCAAGTGCCCTCTAAGCATCCTACAATGTCCAAGTGCCCGTTTGTTAACCTAGAAGTCCAAGTGCCCGCTAGGTAACCTAGACAGTCCAAGTGCCCGCTAGGTTACCTGCATATTCCAAGTGCCCGTTCATTAACTTAGATAGTCCAAGTGCCGGTAGGTAACCAAGATAGTCCAAGTGCCCGCTAGGGTATGTACATAGTTCAAGTGCCCGCTAGGTAACCTAGATTGTCCAAGTGTCCGCTAGTTAACCTACATAGTACAAGTGCCCGCTAGGTAACCTAGATAGTCCAAGGGCCTGCTAGTTAACCTACATAGTCCACTGCCCGATAGGGAACCTACATAGTCCAGGTGCCCGCTGAGGAACCTACATAGTCCAAATTCCCGATAGGGAACCTGTATATTCCATGTGCCCGTTAGGGAACCTAGATAGTCCAAGTGCCCATAGGGAACCTATATAGTCCAAGTGCCCGCTAGGGAACCTACATAGTCAAAGTGCTCGCTAGGGAACCTGCATTGTGCAAGTGCCCGCTTTTTAACCTAGATAGTCCAAGTCCCCGCTAGTTAACCTACATAGTCCAAGGTCAGCTAGTTAACCTAGATAGTCCAAGTGACCGCTTGTTAACCTACATAGTCCAAGGTCAGCTAGTTAACCTAGATAGTCCAAGTGCCCGCTAGTTAACCTACATAGTCCAAGAACCCGCTAGTTAACCTAGATAGTCCAAGTTCCCGCTAGTTAACCTACATAGTCCAAGGGCCCGCTAGTTAACCTAGATATTCCAAGTGCCCGCTAGTTAACCTAGATCGTCCAAGTGTCCGCTAGTTAACCTACATAGTCCAAGTTCCCGCTAGGTAACCTACACAGTCCAATTGCCCCCTAGTTAACCTAGACAGTCCAAGTACCTGATAGGGAACCTACATAGTCCAAGTGCTCGCTAGGGAACCTACATAGTCCAAATGCTCACTAGGCAACCTACATAGTGCATAGCCCGGTAGTTAACCTAGATAGTCCAAGTGCCTGCTAGGTAACCTAAATAGTCCAAGTGCCCGCAAGGGAACCTACATAGTCCAAGTGCCCGCTAGGTAACCTAGATCGTCCAAGTGCCCGCTAGTTAACATAGATAAACCAAGTGCCCGCTAGGTATCCTACATAGTCCAAGGGTCCTCTAGTTAACCTAGATAGTCCAAGTGCCCGCTAGGGGACGTATATAGTCCAAGTGCCTGCTAGGTAACCTAGATAGTCCTAGTGCCCGCTAGGGTATGTACATAGTTCAAGTGCCCGTCTAGGTAACCTAGATTGTCCAAGTGTCCGCTAGTTAACCTACATAGTCCAAGTTCCCACTAGGTAACCTAGAAAGTCCAAGGGCCTGCTAGTTAACCTACGTAGTCCAATGCCCGATAGGGAACCTACATAGTCCAAGTGCCCGCTGAGGAACCTACATAGTCCAAGTGCCCGATAGGGAACCTATATATTCCAAGTGCCTGTTAGGGAACCTAGTTAGTCCAAGTGCCCATAGGGATCCTATATAGTCCAAGTGCCCGCTAGGGAACCTACATAGTCAAAGTGCCCGCTAGGGAACCTGCATTGTGCAAGTGCCCGCTAGTTAACCTAGATAGTCCAAGTGCCCGCTAGTTAACCTACATAGTCCAAGGTCAGCTAGTTAACTTGGATAGTCCAAGTGCCCGCTAGTTAACCTACATAGTCCAAAGTCAGCTAGTTAACCTAGATAGTCCAAGTGCCCGCTAGTTAACCTACATAGTCCAAGGTCAGCTAGTTAACTTGGATAGTCCAAGTGCCCGCTAGTTAACCTACATAGTCCAAAGTCAGCTAGTTAACCTAGATAGTCCAAATGCCCGCTAGGGACACTACATAGTCCAAGTGCCCGCTAGTTAGCCTAGATAGTTCAAGTGCCTGCTAGTAAACCTACATAATCTATGGGCCCGCTAGTTAATCTACATAGTACAAGGGCCCGCTAGTTAACCTAGATCGTGTAAGTGTCCTCTAGTTAACCTTGATAGTCCAAGTGTGCGCTACGTAACCTAGATAGTCCAAGGGCACGCTAGTTAACCTACATAGTACAAGTGCCCGCTAGGCAACCTAGATAGTCCAAGTGCCCGCTAAGGAACTTGCATAGTCCAAGTGCACGCTAGTTAACCTAGATAGTCCAAGTGCCCGCTAGTTAACCTAGATAGTCCAAATGTCTGCTACATAACCAACATAGTGCAAGTGTCCGCTAGTTAACCTACATATTCCAAGTGCCCGCTAGTTAACATAGATAGTCCAAGTGCCCGCTAGGGAATGTACATAGTCCAAGTGCCCGCTAGGGAACGTACATAGTCCAAATGCCCGCTAGGGAACGTAAATAGTCCAAGTGCCTGCTCGGTAACTTAGATAGTGCAAGTGCCTGCTAGTTAACCTAGATAGTTCTAGTACCCGCTAGGTAACCTCGATCGTTCAAGGGCCCCCTAGTTAACCTACATAATCCAAGTGCCCGCTAGATAACCTAGATAGTCCAAGTGCCCGTTCGGTAACCTAGATAGTCCAAGGGCCCTTTAGGGAACCTAGATAGTCCAAAGGCCCGCTAGTAAACATACATAGTCCATGGGCCCGCTAGTTAACCTACATAGTGCAAGTGTCCGCTAGTTAAACTACATATTCCAAGTGCCCGCTAGTTAACCTACATAATCTAAGTGCCCGTTAGCTAACGTAGATAGTCCAAGGGCCCGCTAGTTGACCTACATAGTCCAAGTGCCAGCTAGGTAACCTAGATAGTACAAGTGCCCCCTAGGGAACCTAGATAGTCCAAGTGCCTGTTATTTAACCTAGATAGTCCAAGTGGCGGCTAAGTAACCTACATAGTCCAAGTGTCCGTTCGTTAACCTAGATAATCCAAGTGCCCGCTAGGTAACCTAGACAGTCCAAGTGCCCACTAGTTAACCTACATAGTCCAAGTGCCCAATAGGGAACCTACATAATCCAAGTGCCAGCTAGGGAACCTACATAGTCCAAGTGCCCGGTAGGCAACCTACATAGTCCAAGTGCCCGTTATTTAACCTAGATAGTCAAAGTGCCTGCTAGGTAACCTAGATAGTCCAAGTGCCCGCTAGGTAACTTACATAGTCCAAGTTCCCGCTTGGTAACCTTAATAGTCCAAATGCCCTCTAGGGAAACTACATAGTCCAAGGGCCCGCTAGTTAACCTAGATAGTCCAAGTGCCTGCTAGTAAACCTACATAATCAATGGGCCCGCTAGTTAACCTACATAGTGCAAAGGCCCGCTAGTTAACCTAGATCGTGCAAGTGTCCGCTAGTTAACCTACATAGTCCAAGTGCCCGCTAGTTAACCTAGATAGTCCAAGTGCCCGCTAGAGATCCTTCATAATCCAAGTGCCTGCTAGGTAACCTAGATAGTCCAAGTGCGCGCTAGGGTATGTACATAGTCCAAGTGCCTGCTAGGAAACCTAGATAGTCCAAGAGCCCGCTAGTTAACCTTCATATTCCAAGGGCCCGCTAGTTAACCTACATAGTCCAAGGTCTGCTAGTTAACCTAGATAGTCAAAGTGCCCGCTAGGTAACCTAGACAGTCCAAGTGCCGTTAGGTTACCTACATAGTCCAAGTGCCCATTCGTTTACCTAGATAGTCCAAGTGCCCGCTAGGTAACCTACATAGTCCAAGGGCCCGCTAGGTAACCTATATACTCCAAGTGCCCGCTAGGTAACCTCGATAGTCCAAGTCCGCGCTAGTTAACCTAGATAGTCCAAGTGCCTGCTAGGTAACCTACATTGTCCAAGTTCCCGCTAGGTAACCTAGATAGTCCAAGTGCCCGTTACCTAACCTAGATAGTCCAAGTGCCCGCTAGGCAACATACATATTCCAAGTGCCCGTTCGTTAACCTAGAAGTCCAAGTGCCCGCTATGTAACCTAGACAGTCCAAGTGCCCGCTAGGTTACCTGCATAGTCCAAGTGCCTGTTCGTTAACCTACATAGTCCAAGTGCCCGCTAGTTAACCTAGATAGTCCAAGTGCCCGCTAGGGTTCCTTCATAATCCAAGTGCCTGCTAGGTAACCTAGATAGTCCAAGTGCCCGCTAGTTAACCTAGATAGTCCTAGTGTCCGTTAGTTAACCTAGATAGTCCAAGTGCCCACTAGGTGACGTACATAGTCCAAGTGCCTGCTAGGCAACCTAGATAGTCCAAGTGGGCGCTAGGCTATGTACATAGTCCAAGTGCCTGCTAGGAAAACTAGATAGTCCAAGAGCCCGCTAGTTAACCTACATATTCCAAGGGCCCGCTAGTTAACCTACATAGTCCAAGGTCTGCAAGTTAACCTAGATAATCAAGGTGCCCGCTAGGTAACCTAGACAGTCCAAGTGCCCGTTAGGTTACCTACATAGTCCAAGTGCCCGTTCGTTAACCTAGATAGTCCAAGTGCCTGCTTGGTAACCTACATTGTCCAAGTTCCCGCTAGGTAACCTAGATAGTCCAATGCCCGTTACCTAACCTAGATAGTCCAATTGCCCGCTATGCAACATACATAGTCCAAGTGCCCGTTCGTTAACCTAGAAGTCCAAGTGCCCGCTAGGTAAACTAGACTGTCCAAGTTCACGCTAGGTTACCTACATAGTCCAAATGCCCGTTCGGCAACCTAGATAGTCCAAGAGCCCGCTAGTTAATCTACATAGTCCAAGTGCCCGCTAGGTAACCTAGATAGTCCAAGTGCCCGTTCGTTAACCTAGATAGTCCAATTGCCCGCTAGGTAACCTAGACTGTCCAAGTGTCCACTAGGTTACCTACATAGTCCAAGTGCCCGTTCGTTAACCTAGATAGTCCAAGTGCCCGCTATGTAACCTAGAGTCCAAGTGCTCGCTAGTTAACCTACATAGTCCAAGTGCCCGCTATGTAACCTAGATAGTCAAAGTGCCCGTTAGGTTACCTAGATAGTCCAAGTGCCCGCTAGGTAACTTACATTATCCAAGTTCAAGCTAGGTAACCTAGATAGCCCAAGTGCCCGTTACCTAACCTATATAGTCCAAGTACCCGCTAAGCAACCTACATAGTCCAAGTGCCTATTCGTTAACCTAGAAGTCCAAGTGCCCGCTAGGTAACATAGACATTCCAAGTGCCCACTAGGTTACCTGCATATTCCAAGTGCCCGTTCGTTAACTTAGATAGTCCAAGTGCCCACTAGGTAACCTACATAGTCCAAGTGCCCGTTAGGTAACCTATATAAGTCCAAGTGCCCGCTAGGTAACCTAGATAATCCAAGGGCCCGCTAGTTCACCTACATAGTCCAAGGGCTCACTTGTTAACTTTGATAGTCCAAGTGCCCGCTAGTTAACCTAGATCGTCCAAGTGCCTGCTAGTTAAACTAGATTGTCCAAGTGCCCGCTAGGGATCCTTCATAATCCAAGTGCCTGCTAGGTAACCTAGATAGGCCAAGTGGCCGCTAGTTAACCTAGATAATCCTAGTGCCCGTTAGTTGACCTAGATAGTCCAATTGCCCACTAGGGGACGTACATAGTACAAGTGTCCTCTAGTTAACCTACAGAGTCCAAGTGCCTGCTAGGTAACCTAGACAGTCCAAGTGCACGCTAGTTAACCTACATAGTCCAAGTGCCCGATAGGGAACCTACATAATCCAAGTGCCCGCTAGGCAACCTACATAGTCCAAGTGCCCGTTTGTTAACCTAGATAGTCAAAGGGCCTGCTAGTTAACCTAGATAGTCCAAGTGCCCGCTAGGTAACCTAGATAGTCCAAGTGCCGCTGGGTAACCTAGATAGTCCAATTGCCCGCTAGGGAAAATACATAGTCCAAGTGCCCGCTAGTGAGCCTAGATAGTCCAAGTGCCTGCTAGTAAACCTACATAATCCATGGGCCCGCTAGTTAACCTTGATTGTGCAAGTGTCCGCTAGTTAACCTACATAGACCAAGTGCCCGCTAGTTAACCTATATACCAAGTGCCCGCTACGTAACCTAGATAGTCCAAGGGCACGTTAGTTAACCTACATAGTACAAGTGCCCGCTAGGCAACCTAGATAGTCCAAGTGCCCTCTAAGGAACCTACATAGTCCAAGTGCACGCTAGTTAACCTAGATAGTCCAAGTGCCTGCAAGGTAACCTACATAGTGCAAGTGTCCGCTAGATAACCTACATATTCCAAGTGCCCGTAGTTAACATAGATAGTCCAAGTGCCCGCTAGGGAACGTACATAGTCCTCGTGCCCGCTAGGTAACTTAGATAGTTCTAGTACCCGCTAGGTAACCTAGATCGTCCAAGGGCCCCCTAGTTAGCCTACATAGTCCAAGTGCCCGCTAGGTAACCTAGATAGTCCAAGTGCCCGTTCTGTAACCTAGATAGTCCAAGTGCCCTTTAGGGAACTTAGATAGTCCAAGGGCCCGCTAGTAAACCTACATAGTCTATGGGCACACTAGACAACCTACATAGTGCAAGTGTCCGCTAGTTAACCTACATATTCCAAGTGCCCCCTAGTTAACCTACATAATCTAAGTTCCCGTTAGCGAACCTAGGTAGTCCAAGGGCCCGCTAGTTGACCTACATAGTCCAAGTGCCAGCTAGGTACCCTAGATAGTACAAGTGCCCGCTAGGGAACCTAGATAGTCCAAGTGCCTGTTAGCTAACCTAGATAGTCCAAGTGGCGGCTAGGTAACCTACATAGTCCAAGTGCCCGTTCGTTAACCTAGATAATCCAAGTGCCCGCTAGGTAACCTAGACAGTCCAAGTGTCCGCTAGTTAACCTACATAGTCCATGTGCCCAATAGGGAACCTACATAATCCAAGTGCCCGCTAGGGAACCTACATAGTCCAAGTGCCCGCTAGGCAACCTACATAGTCCAAGTGCCCGTTAGTTAACCTAGATAATCAAAGTGCCTGCTAGGTAACGTAGATAGTCCAAGTGCCCACTAGGTAACCTACATAGTCCAAGTTCCCGCTTGGTAACTTTAATACTCCAAATGCCCGCTAGGGAAACTACATAGTCTAATTGCCCGCTAGGTAACCTAGATAGTCCAAGTGCCTGCTAGTAAACCTACATAATGCATGGGCCCGCTAGTTAACCAACATAGTGCAAGGGCCCGCTAGTTAACCTAGATCGTGCAAGTGTCCGCTAGTTAACCTACATAGTCCAAGTGCCCGCTAGTTAACCTAGATAGTCCAAGTGCCCGCTAGGTATCCTTCATAATCCAAGTGCCTGCTAGGTTACCTAGATAGTCCAAGTGCCCGCTAGTTAACCTAGATAGTCCTAGTGCCCGCTGGTTAACCTAGATAGTCCAAGTACCCACTAGGGGACGTACATAGTCAAAGTGCCCGCTAGTTAACCTAGATAGTCCTAGTGCCCGTTAGTTAACCTAGATAGTCAAGTGTCCTCTAGGGGACGTACATAGTCCAAGTGCCCGCTAGGCAACCTAGATAGTCCAAGTGGGCGCTAGGCTATGTACATAGTCCAAGTGCCTGCTAGGAAACCTAGATAGTCCAAGTGCCGCTAGTTAACCTACATAGTCCAAGGGCCCGCTAGTTAACCTACATAGTCACAGGTCTGCTAGTTAACCTAGATAGTCAAAGTGCCCGCTAGGTAACCTAGACAGTCCAAGTGCGCGCTAGGGTATGTACATAGTCCAAGTGCCCGTTCGTTAACCAAGATAGTCCAAGTGCCCGCTAGGTAACCTATATAGGACAAGTGCCCTCTAGTTAACCTAGATAGTCCAAGTGCCCGCTAGGTAACCTAGATAGTCAATGTGCCCGTTAGGTAACCAACATTCTCCAAGTTCCCGCTAGGTAACCGAGAAAGTCCAAGTGCCCTTTACCTAACCTAGATAGTCCAAGTGCCCGCTAGGCCACATACATAGTCCAAGTGCCCGTTCGTTAACCTAGAAGTCCACGTGCCCGCTATGTAACCTAGACAGTCCAAGTGCCCGCTAGGTTACCTGCATAGTCCAAGTGCCCGTTCGTTAACCTAGATAGTCCAAGTGCCCGCTAGAGAACCTATATAGTCCAAGTGCTATCTAGGTAACCTAGATAGTCCAAGTGCCTGCTAGATAACCTACATAGTCCAAGTGCCCGTTCGTTAACCTAGATAGTGCAAGTGCCCGCTAGTTAACCTAGATTGTCCAAGTGCCCGCTAGTTAACCTACATAGTCCAAGTGCCCGCTAGGTAACCTAGATAGTGAAAGTGCCCATTAGGTAACCTAGATAGTCCAAGTGCCTGCAAGGTAACCTACATTGTCCAAGTTCCCGCTAGGTAACCTAGATAGTCCAAGTGCCCGTAACCTAACCTAGATAGTCCAAGTGCCCGCTAGGCAACATACATAGTTCAAGTGCCCGTTCGTTAACCTAAAAGTCCAAGTGCCCGCTAAGTACCCTAGACAGTCCAAGTGCCCGTTCGTTACCCTAGATAGTCCAAGAGCCCGCTAGGGAACCTATATACTCCAAGTGCTATCTAGGTAACCTAGATAGTCCAAGGGCCCGCTAGTTAACTTACATAGTTCAAGGGCTCGCTTGTTAACTTTGATAGTCCAAGTGCCCATTAGTTAACCAAGATCATCCTAGTGCCCGCTAGTTAACCTAGATCGTCCAAGTGTCCTCTAGTTAACCTACATATTCCAAGTGCCCGCTAAGTTAACCAAGACAGTCTAAGTGCATGCTAGTTAACCTTGATAGTCAAAGTGCCTGCTAGGTAACCTAGATAGTCCAAGAGCCCGCTAGGTAACCTAGATAGTCCAAATGCCCGTTAGGGACACTACATAGTCCAAGTGCCCGCTGGTTAACCTAGATAGTCCATGTGCCCGCTAGGTAACCAATAAAGTCTAAGTGCCCACTAGGTTATCTATATAGTCCAAATGCCCGCTAGGGAACCTACATAGTCCAAGTGCCCGCTAGGTAACCTAGATAGTCCAAGTGCTCTCTAGTTAACCTAGATCGTCCAAGTGCCCGCTAGTTATCCTACATAGTCCCAGAGCCCTTTAGTTAACCTACATAGTCCAAGGTCAGCTAGTTAACCTAGATAGTCCAAGTGCTCGCTAGTTAACCTACATAGTACAAGGGCCCGCTAGTTGACCTAGATAGTCCAAGTGCCCACAAGTTAACCTAGATAGGTCAAGTGCCTGGTAGGTAACCAAAGTAGTCCAAATGTCCGATAGGGATCCTACATAGTCCAAGTGCCCGCTAGTTAACCTAGATAGTCCAAGTGCCCGCTAGGGATCCTTCATAATCCAAGTGCCTGCTAGGTAACCTAGATAGTCCAAGTGCCCGCTAGTTAACCTAGATAGTCCTAGTACCCGTTAGTTACCTAGATAGTCCAGTGCCCACTAGAGGACGTACATAATCCATGTGCCTGCTAGGTAACCTAGATAGTCCAAGTGCGCGCTAGGCTATGTACATAGTCCAAGTGCCTGCTAGGAAACCTAGATAGTCCAAGAGCCCGCTAGTTAACCTACATATTCCAAGGGCCCGCTAGTTAACCTACATAGTCGAAGGTCTGCTAGTTAACCTAGATAGTCAAAGTGCTCGCTAGGTAACCTAGACAATCCAAGTGCCCGTTAGGTTACCTACATAGTCCAAGTGCCCGTTCGTTAACCTAGACAGTCCAAGTGCCCGCTAGGTAACCTACATAGTCCAAGGGCCCGCTACGTAACCTCGATAGTCCAAGTCCGCGCTAGTTAACCTAGATAGTCCAAGTGCCTGCTAGGTAACCTACATTGTCCAAGTTCCCGCTAGGTAACCTAGATAGTCCAAGTGCCCATTACCTAACCTAGATTGTCCAAGTGCCCGCTAGGCAACATACATATTCCAAGTGCTCGTTCGTTAACCTAGAAGTCCAAGTGCCCGCTATGTAACCTAGACAGTCCAAGTGCCCGCTAGGTTACCTGCATATTCCAAGTGCTGTTCGTTAACCTACATATTCCAAGTGCCCGCTAGTTAACCTAGATAGTCCAAGTGCCCGCTAGGGATCCCTCATAATCCAAGTGCCTGCTAGGTAACCTATAGAGTCCAAGTGCCCGCTAGTTAACCTAGATAGTCCTAGTGCCCACTAGGGGACGTACATAGTCCAAGTCCCTGCCAGGTGACCTAGATAGTCCAAGTGGGCGCTAGGCTATGTACATAGTCCAAGTGCCTGCTAGGAAACCTAGATAGTCCAAGAGCCCGCTAGGTAACCTACATAGTCCAAGGGCCCGCTAGTTAACCTACATAGTCCAAGGTCTGCAAGTTAACCTAGATAATCAAGGTGCCCGCTAGGTAACCTAGACATTCCAAGTGCCCATTAGGTTACCTACATAGTCCAAGTGCCCATTTGTTAACCTAGATAGTCCTAGTGCCCGCTAAGTTAACCTAGACAGTCCAAGTGCACGCTAGTTAACCTACATAGTCCAAGTGCCCGATAGGGAACTACATAATCTAAGTGCCCGCTAGGCAACCTACATAGTCCAAGTGCCCGTTAGTTAACCTTGATAGTCAAAGTACTTGCTAGGTAACCTAGATAGTCCAAGTGCCCACTAGGTAACCTAGATAGTCCAAATGCCCGCTAGGGACACTACATAGTCCAAGTGCCCGCTAGTTAGCCTAGATAGTCCAAGTGCCTGATGGTAAACCTACATAATCTATGGGACCGCTAGTTAACCTACATAGTACAAGTGCCCACTAGGCAACCTAGATAGTCCAAGTGCCCGCTAAGGAACCTACATAGTCCAAGTGCACGCTAGTTAACCTAGATAGTCCAAGTGCCCGCTAGGTAACCTAGATAGTCCAAGTGCCTGCTAGGTAACCGACATAGTGCAAGTGTCCGCTAGTTAACCTACATATTCCAAGTGCCCGCTAGTTAACATAGATAGTCCAAGTGCCCGCCAGGGAACGTACATAGTCCAAGTGCCCGCTAGGGTACGTACATACTCCAAGTGCCCGCTAGGGAACGTACATAGTCCAAGTGCCTGCTAGATATCTTAGATACTGCAAGTGCCTGAAAGTTAACCTAGATAGTTCTAGTACCCGCTAGGTAACCTCGATCGTTCAAGGGCCCCCTAGTTAACCTACATAATCCAAGTGCCCGCTAGATAACCTAGATAGTCCAAGTGCCCGTTCGGTAACCTACATAGTCCAAGTGCCCTTTAGGAAACTTAGATAGTCCAAAGGCCCGCTAGTAAACCTACATAGTCCATGGGCCCGCTAGTTAACCTACATAGTGCAAGTGTCCGCTAGTTAACCTACATATTCCAAGTGCCCGCTAGTTAACCTACATAATCTAAGTGCCCGTTAGCTAACCTAGATAGTCCAAGGGCCCACTAGTTGGCCTACATAGTCCAAGTGCCAGCTAGGTAACCTAGATAGTACAAGTGCCCGCTAGGGAACCTAGATAGTCCAAGTGCCTGTTAGCTAACCTAGATAGTCCAAGTGGCGGCTAGGTACCCTACATAGTCCAAGTGTCCGTTCGTTAACCTAGATAATCCAAGTGCCCGCTAGGTAACCTAGACAGTCCAAGTGCCCGCTAGTTAACCTACATAGTCCAAGTGCCCGATAGGGAACCTACATAATCCAAGTGCCAGCTAGGGAACCTACATAGTCCAACTGCCCGCTAGGCAACCTACATAGACCAAGTGCCCGTTATTTAACCTAGATAGTCAAAGTGCCTGCTAGGTAACCTAGATAGTCCAAGTGCCCGCTACATAACCTACATAGTCCAAGTTCCCGCTTGGTAACCTTAATAGTCCAAATGCCCTCTTGGAAAACTACATAGTCCAACGGCCCGCTAGATAACCTAGATAGTCCAAGTGCCTGCTAGTAAACCTACATAATGCATGGGCCCGCTAGTTAACCAACATAGTGCAAGGGCCCGCTAGTTAACCTAGATCGTGCAAGTGTCCGCTAGTTAACCTACATAGTCCAAGTGCCCGCTAGTTAACCTAGATAGTCCAAGTGCCCGCTAGGTAACCTAGATAGTCCAAGTGCCCTCTAGTTAACCTAGATCGTCCAAGTGCCCGCTAGTTATCCTACATAGTCCAAGAGCCCTTTAGTTAACCTACATAGTCCAAGGTCCGCTAGTTAACCTAGATAGTCCAAGTGCTCGCTAGTTAACCTACATAGTACAAGGGCCCGCTAGTTGACCTACATAGTCCATGTGCCCACAAGTTAACCTAGATAGGTCAAGTGCCTGGTAGGTAACCAAAGTAGTCCAAATGTCTGATAGGGATCCTACATAGTCCAAGTGCCCGCTAGTTAACCTAGTTAGTCCAAGTGCCCGCTAGGGATCCTTCATAATCCAAGTGCCCGCTAGTTAACCTAGATAGTCCTAGTGCCCATTAGTTACCTAGATAGTCCAGTGCCCCCTAGGGGATGTACATAATCCATGTGCCTGCTAGGTAACCTAGATAGTCCAAGTGCGCGTTAGGCTATGTACATAGTCAAAGTGCCTGCTAGGAAACCTAGATAGTCCAAGAGCCCGCTAGTTAACCTACATATTCCAAGGGCCCGCTAGTTAACCTACATAGTCCAAGGTCTGCTAGTTAACCGAGATAGTCAAAGTGCCCGCTAGGTAACCTAGACAATCCAAGTGCCCGTTAGGTTACCTACATAGTCCAAGTGCCCGTTCGTTAACCTAGATAGTCCAAGTGCCCGCTAGGTAACCTACATAGTCCAAGGGCCTGCTAGGTAACCGAGATAGTCCAAGTGCCCGCTAGGTAACCTCGATAGTCCAAGTCCACGCAAGTTAACCTAGATAGTCCAAGTGCCTGCTAGGTAACCTACATTGTCCAAGTTCCCGCTAGGTAACCTAGATAGTCCAAGTGCCCGTTACCTAACCTAGATTGTCCAAGTGCCCGCTAGGCAACATACATATTCCAAGTGCCCGTTCGTTAACCTAGAAGTCCTAGTGCCCGCTATGTAACCTAGACAGTCCAAGTGCCCGCTAGGTTACCTGCATAGTCCAAGTGCCTGTTCGTTAACCTAGATAGTCCAAGTGCCCGCTAGTTAACCTAGATAGTCCAAGTGCCCGCTAGGGATCCTTCATAATCCAAGTGCCTGCTAGGTAACCTAGATAGTCCAAGTGCCCGCTAGTTAACCTAGATAGTCCTAGTGCCCACTAGGGGACGTACATAGTCCAAGTCCCTGCTAGGTAACCTAGATAGTCCAAGTGGGCGCTAGACTATGTACATAGTCCAAGTGCCTGCTAGGTAACCTAGATAGTCCAAGAGCCCGCTAGGTAACCTACATAGTCCAAGGGCCCGCTAGTTAACCTACATAGTCCAAGGTCTGCAAGTTAACCTAGATAATCAAGGTGCCTGCTAGGTAACCTAGACATTCCAAGTGCCCGTTAGGTTACCTACATAGTCCAAGTGCCCATTCGTTAACCTAGATAGTCCAAGTGCCCGCTACGTAACCTACATAGTCCAAGGGCCCGCTAGGTAAGCTAGATAGTCCAAGTGCCCGCTTGGTAACCTCGATAGTCCAAGTGCGCGCTAGTTAACCTAGATAGTCCAAGTGCCTGCTAGGTAACCTACATTGTCCAAGTTCCCGCTAGGTAACCTAGATAGTCCAAGTGCCCGTTACCTAACCTAGATTGTCCAAGTGCCCGCTAGGCAACATACATATTCCAAGTGCCCGTTCGTTAACCTAGAAGTCCAAGTGCCCGCTATGTAACCTAGACAGTCAAAGTGCCCGCTAGGTTACCTGCATAGTCCAAGTGCCTGTACGTTAACCTACATAGTCCAAGTGCCCTCTAGGGAACCTGTATATTCCAAGTGCTATCTAGGTAACCTAGATAGTCCAAGGGCCCGCTAGTTAACCTAGATAGTCCAAGGGCTCGCTTGTTAACTTTGATTGTCCAAGTGCCCGTTAGTTAACCTAGATCGTCCAAGTGTCCTCTAGTTAACCTACATAGTCCAAGTGCCCGCTAGGTAACCTACATAGTGCAAGTGTCTGCTAGGTAACCTACATAGTCCAAGTGCCCGCTAGTTAACCTAGATAGTCCAAGTGCCCTCTAGGTAACCTAGATAGTGCAATTGCCCGCTAGTTAACCTCCATAGTCCAAGTGCCTGCTAGGTACCCTAGATAGTCCAAGTGCCTGCTAGGTAACCTACATAGTCCAAGTGCCCGCTAGGTAACCTACATAGTGCAAGTGTCCGCTAGTTAACCTAGATCGTCCAATTGTCCGCTAGTTAACCTACATAGTCCAAGTTCCCGCTAGATAACCTAGATAGTCCAAGTGCCCGTTCGGTAACCTAGATAGTCCAAGTGGCCTTTAGGGAATCTAGATAGTCCAAGTGCCCACTAGGGAACCTACATAGTCCAATTGCCCGCTCTGGAACATACATAGTCCAAGTGCCCGCTAGTTAACCTAGATAGTCCAAGTGCCCGCTAGGTAACCTATATAGTCCAAATGCCCGCTAGGGAACCCACATAGTCCAAGTGCCTGCTAGGTAACCTAGATAGTCCAAGTGCCCGCTTGTTAACCTAGATAGTCCAAGTGCCCCTAGGTAACCTAGATAGTCCAACAGCCCGGTAGGTAACCTACATACTCCAAGTACCCGCTAGGTAACGTAGATAGTTCAAGTGCCAGCTAGGTAACCTAGATAGTCCAAGTGCCCTCTAGGTAACCTACAACTTCTAAGTGCCCGCTAAGGAATCTATATAGGCCAAATGCCCGCTAGGGAGCCTACATAATCCAAATGCCCGCTAGGTAACCTAGATAGTCCAAGTGCCCGCTAGGTAACCTACATAGTCCAAATGCCCTCTAGTTAACCCACATAGTCCAAGTACCCGCTAGGGAATTTACATAGTCCAAGGGCCCGCTAGGGAACCTACATAGTCCAAGTGCCCGTGTGTTAACCTAGATAGTCCATGTGCCCGCTAGGTAACCTAGATAGTCCAAGGGCCCGCTAGTTAACCTACATAGTTCAAGGTTTCGCTTGTTAACTTTCATAGTCCAATTGCCCATTAGTTAACCTAGATCGTCCTATTGCCCGCTAGTTAACCTAGATCGTCCAAGTGTCCTCTAGTTAACCTACATAGTCCAAGTGCCCGCTAAGTTAACCTAGACAGTCCAAGTGCACGCTAGTTAACCTATATAGTCCAAGTGCCCGATAGGGAACCTACATAATCTAAGTGCCCGCTAGGCAACCTACATAGTCCAAGTGCCCGTTAGTTAACCTTGATAGTCAAAATGCCTGCTAGGTAACCTAGATAGTCCAAGAGCCCGCTAGGTAACCTAGATAGTCCAAATGCCCGCTAGGGACACTACATAGTCCAAGTGCCCGCTAGTTAGCCTAGATAGTCCAAGTGCCTGCTGGTAAACCTACATAATCTATGGGACCGCTAGTTAACCTACATAGTACAAGTGCCCGCTAGGCAACCTAGATAGTCCAAGTGCCCGCTAAGGAACCTACATAGTCCAAGTGCACGCTAGTTAACCTAGATAGTCCAAGTGCCCGCTAGGTAACCTAGATAGTCCAAGTGCCTGCTAGGTAACCGACATAGTGCAAGCGTCCGCTAGTTAACCTACATATTCAAAGTGCCCGCTAGTTAAAATAGATAGTCCCGCTAGGTAACCTAGATAGTCCAAGTGCCTGCTAGGTAACCGACATAGTGCAAGCGTCCGCTAGTTAACCTACATATTTAAAGTGCCCGCTAGTTAAAATAGATAGTCCAAGTGCCCGCTAGGGAACGTACATAGTCCAAGTGCCCGCTAGGGTACGTATATACTCCAAGTGCCCGCTAGGGAACGTACATAGTCTATGTGCCTGCTAGGTAACTTAGATAGTGCAAGTGCCTGAAAGTTAACCTAGATAGTTCTAGTACCCGCTAGGTAACCTCGATCGTTCAAGGGCCCCCTAGTTAACCTACATAATCCAAGTGCCCGCTAGATAACCTAGATAGTCCAAGTGCCCGTTCGGTAACCTACATAGTCCAAGTGCCCTTTAGGAAACTTGGATAGTCCAAAGGCCCGCTAGTAAACCTACATAGTCCATGGGCCCGCTAGTTAACGTACATAGTGCAAGTGTCCGCTAGTTAACCTACATATTCCAAGTGCCCGCTAGTTAACCTACATAATCTAAGTGCCCGTTAGCTAACCTAGATAGTCCAAGGGCCCACTAGTTGACCTACATAGTCCAAGTGCCAGCTAGATAACCTAGATAGTACAAGTGCCCACTAGGGAACCTAGATAGTCCAAGTGCCTGTTAGCTAACCTAGATAGTCCAAGTGGCGGCTAGGTAACCTACATAGTTTAAGTGTCCGTTCGTTAACCTAGATAATCCAAGTGCCCGCTAGGTAACCTAGACAGTCCAAGTGCCCGCTAGTTAACCTAGATAGTCCAAGTGCCCGATAGGGAACCTACATAATCCAAGTGCCAGCTAGGGAACCTACATAGTCCAAGTGCCCGCTAGGCAACCTACATAGTCCAAGTGCCCGTTATTTAACCTAGATAGTCAAAGTGCCTGCTAGGTAACCTAGATAGTCCAAGTGCCCGCTACGTAACCTACATAGTCCAAGTTCCCGCTTGGTAACCTTAATAGTCCAAATGCCCTCTAGGAAAACTACATAGTCCAAGGGCCCGCTAGATAACCTAGATAGTCCAAGTGCCTGCTAGTAAACCTACATAATCCATGGGCCCGCTAGTTAACCTACATAGTGCAAGTGCCCGCTAGTTAACCTAGATAGTCCAAGTGCCCGCTAGGTAACCTACAAAATCTAAGTTCTCACTAGGTTATCTATATAGTCCAAATGCCCGCTAGGGAACCTACGTAGTCCAAGTACCCGCTAGGTAACCTAGATAGTCCAAGTGCCCTCTAGTTAACCTAGATCGTCCAAGTGCCCGCTAATTATCCTACATAGTCCAAGAGCCCTTTAGTTAACCTACATAGTCCAAGGTCCGCTAGTTAACCTAGATAGTCCAAGTGCTCGCTAGTTAACCTACATAGTACAAGGGCCCGCTAGTTGACCTAGATAGTCCAAGTGCCCACAAGTTAACCTAGATAGTTCAAGTGCCAGGTAGGTAACCAAAGTAGTCTAAATGTCCGATAGGGATATTACATAGTCCATGTGCCCTCTAGTTAACCTAGATAGTCCAAGTGCCCGCTAGGGATCCTTCATAATCCAAGTGCCTGCTAGGTAACCTAGATAGTCCAAGTGCCCGCTAGTTAACCTAGATAGTCCTAGTGCCCGTTAGTTATCTAGATAGTTCAAGTGCCCACTAGGGGACGTACATAATCCATGTGCCTGCTAGGTAACCTAGATAGTCCAAGTGCGCGCTAGGGTATGTACATAGTCCAGGTGCCTGCTAGGAAACCTAGATAGTCCAAGAGCCCGCTAGTTAACCTACATTTTCCAAGGGCCCGCTAGTTAACCTAGATAGTCCAAGTGCCCGATAGGGAACCTACATAATCCAAGTGCCAGCTAGGGAACCTACATAGTCCAAGTGCCCGCTAGGCAACCTACATAGTCCAAGTGCCCGTTATTTAACCTAGATAGTCAAAGTGCCTGCTAGGTAACCTAGATAGTCCATGTGCCCGCTACGTAACCTACATAGTCCAAGTTCCCGCTTGGTAACCTTAATAGTCCAAATGCCCTCTAGGAAAACTACATAGTCCAAGGGCCCGCTAGATAACCTAGATAGTCCAAGTGCCTGCTAGTAAACCTACATAATCCATGGGCCCGCTAGTTAACCTACATAGTGCAAGTGCCCGCTAGTTAACCTAGATAGTCCAAGTGCCCGCTAGGTAACCTACAAAATCTAAGTTCTCACTAGGTTATCTATATAGTCCAAATGCCCGCTAGGGAACCTACGTAGTCCAAGTACCCACTAGGTAACCTAGATAGTCCAAGTGCCCTCTAGTTAACCTAGATCGTCCAAGTGCCCGCTAGTTATCCTACATAGTCCAAGAGCCCTTTAGTTAACCTACATAGTCCAAGGTCCGCTAGTTAACCTAGATAGTCCAAGTGCTCGCTAGTTAACCTACATAGTACAAGGGCCCGCTAGTTGACCTAGATAGTCCAAGTGCCCACAAGTTAACCTAGATAGTTCAAGTGCCAGGTAGGTAACCAAAGTAGTCTAAATGTCCGATAGGGATATTACATAGTCCATGTGCCCTCTAGTTAACCTAGATAGTCCAAGTGCCCGCTAGGGATCCTTCATAATCCAAGTGCCTGCTAGGTAACCTAGATAGTCCAAGTGCTCGCTAGTTAACCTAGATAGTCCTAGTGCCCGTTAGTTATCTAGATAGTTCAAGTGCCCACTAGGGGACGTACATAATCCATGTGCCTCCTAGGTAACCTAGATAGTCCAAGTGCGCGCTAGGGTATGTACATAGTCCAGGTGCCTGCTAGGAAACCTAGATAGTCCAAGAGCCCGCTAGTTAACCTACATTTTCCAAGGGCCCGCTAGTTAACCTACATAGTCCAAGGTCTGCTAGTTAACCTAGATAGTCAAAGTGCCCGCTAGGTAACCTAGACAGTCCAAGTGCCCGTTAGGTTACCTACATAGTCCAAGTGCCCGTTCGTTAACCTAGATAGTCCAAGGGCCCGCTAGGTAACCCACATAGTCCAAGGGCCCGCTAGGTAACCTAGATAGTCCAAGTGCCCGCTAGGTAACCTCGATAGTCCAAGTCCGCGCAAGTTAACCTAGATAGTCCAAGTGCCTGCTAGGTAACCTACATTGTCCAAGTTCCCGCTAGGTAACCTAGATAGTCCAAGTGCCCGTTACCTAACCTAGATTGTCCAAGTGCCCGCTAGGCAACATACATATTCCAAGTGCCCGTTCGTTAACCTAGAAGTCCAAGTGCCCGCTATGTAACCTAGACAGTCCAAGTGCCCGCTAGGTTACCTGCATATTCCAAGTGCTGTTCGTTAACCTACATATTCCAAGTGCCCGCTAGTTAACCTAGATAGTCCAAGTGCCCGCTAGGGATCCCTCATAATCCAAGTGCCTGCTAGGTAACCTAGATAGTCCAAGTGCCCGCTAGTTAACCTAGATAGTCCTAGTGCCCACTAGGGGACGTACATAGTCCAAGTCCCTGCCAGGTGACCTAGATAGTCCAAGTGGGCGCTAGGCTATGTACATAATCCAAGTGCCTGCTAGGAAACCTAGATAGTCCAAGAGCCCGCTAGGTAACCTCGATAGTCCAAGTCCGCGCAAGTTAACCTAGATAGTCCAAGTGCCTGCTAGGTAACCTACATTGTCCAAGTTCCCGCTAGGTAACCTAGATAGTCCAAGTGCCCGTTACCTAACCTAGATTGTCCAAGTGCCCGCTAGGCAACATACATATTCCAAGTGCCCGTTCGTTAACCTAGAAGTCCAAGTGCCCGCTATGTAACCTAGACAGTCCAAGTGCCCGCTAGGTTACCTGCATATTCCAAGTGCTGTTCGTTAACCTACATATTCCAAGTGCCCGCTAGTTAACCTAGATAGTCCAAGTGCCCGCTAGGGATCCCTCATAATCCAAGTGCCTGCTAGGTAACCTAGATAGTCCAAGTGCCCGCTAGTTAACCTAGATAGTCCTAGTGCCCACTAGGGGACGTACATAGTCCAAGTCCCTGCCAGGTGACCTAGATAGTCCAAGTGGGCGCTAGGCTATGTACATAATCCAAGTGCCTGCTAGGAAACCTAGATAGTCCAAGAGCCCGCTAGGTAACCTACATAGTCCAAGGGCCCGCTAGTTAACCTACATAGTCCAAGGTCTGCAAGTTAACCTAGATAATCAAGGTGCCCGCTAGGTAACCTAGACATTCCAAGTGCCCATTAGGTTACCTACATAGTCCAAGTGCCAATTCGTTAACCTAGATAGTCCAAGTGCCCGCTACGTAACCTACATAGTCCAAGGGCCCGCTAGGTAAGCTAGATAGTCCAAGTGCCCGCTAGGTAACCTCGATAGTCCAAGTGCGCGCTAGTTAACCTAGATAGTCCAAGTGCCTGCTAGGTAACCTAGATAGACCAAGTGCCCGTTACCTAACCTAGATTGTCCAAGTGCCCGCTAGGCAACATACATTTTCCAAGTGCCCGTTCGTTAACCTAGAAGTCCAAGTGCCCGCTATGTAACCTAGACAGTCCAAGTGCCCGCTAGGTTACCTGCATAGTCCAAGTGCCTGTACGTTAACCTACATAGTCCAAGTGCCCGCTAGGGAACCTATATATTCCAAGTGCTATCTAGGTAACATAGATAGTCCGAGGGCCCGCTAGTTAACCTAGATAGTCCAAGGGCTCGCTTGTTAACTTTGATTGTCCAAGTGCCCGTTAGTTAACCTAGATCTTCCAAGTGCCCGCTAGTTAACCTAGATCGTCCAAATGTCCTCTAGTTAACCTACATAGTCCAAATGCCCGCTAGGTAACCTACATAGTGCAAGTGTCTGCTAGGTAACCTACATAGACCAAGTGCCCGCTAGTTAACCTAGATAGTCCAAGTGCCCGCTAGGTAACCTACATAGTCCAAGTGCCCATTCGTTAACCTAGATAGTCCAAGTGCCCGCTACGTAACCTACATAGTCCAAGGGCCCGCTAGGTAAGCTAGATAGTCCAAGTGCCCGCTAGGTAACCTCGATAGTCCAAGTGCGCGCTAGTTAACCTAGATAGTCCAAGTGCCTGCTAGGTAACCTACATTGTCCAAGTTCCCGCTAGGTAACCAAGATAGTCCAAGTGCCCGTTACCTAACCTAGATTGTCCAAGTGCCCGCTAGGCAACATACATATTCCAAGTGCCCGTTCGTTAACCTAGAAGTCCAAGTGCCCGCTATGTAACCTAGACAGTCAAAGTGCCCGCTAGGTTACCTGCATAGTCCAAGTGCCTGTACGTTAACCTACATAGTCCAAGTGCCCTCTAGGGAACCTGTATATTCCAAGTGCTATCTAGGAAACCTAGATAGTCCAAGGGCCCGCTAGTTAACCTAGATAGTCCAAGGGCTCGCTTGTTAACTTTGATTGTCCAAGTGCCCGTTAGTTAACCTAGATCGTCCAAGTGTCCTCTAGTTAACCTACATAGTCCAAGTGCCCGCTAGGTAACCTACATAGTGCAAGTGTCTGCTAGGTAACCTACATAGTCCAAGTGCCCGCTAGTCAACCTAGATAGTCCAAGTGCCCGCTAGGTAACCTAGATAGTGCAATTGCCCGCTAGTTAACCTCCATAGTCCAAGTGCCTGCTAGGTACCCTAGATAGTCCAAGTGCCTGCTAGGTAACCTACATAGTCCAAGTGCCCTCTAGGTAACCTACATAGTGCAAGTGTCCGCTAGTTAACCTAGATCGTCCAAGTGCCCGCTAGGGAACGTACATAGTCCAAGTGCCCGCTAGGGTACGTATATACTCCAAGTGCCCGCTAGGGAACGTACATAGTCTATGTGCCTGCTAGGTAACTTAGATAGTGCAAGTGCCTGAAAGTTAACCTAGATAGTTCTAGTACCCGCTAGGTAACCTCGATCGTTCAAGGGCCCCCTAGTTAACCTACATAATCCAAGTGCCCGCTAGATAACCTAGATAGTCCAAGTGCCCGTTCGGTAACCTACATAGTCCAAGTGCCCTTTAGGAAACTTAGATAGTCCAAAGGCCCGCTAGTAAACCTACATAGTCCATGGGCCCGCTAGTTAACCTACATAGTGCAAGTGTCCGCTAGTTAACCTACATATTCCAAGTGCCCGCTAGTTAACCTACATAATCTAAGTGCCCGTTAGCTAACCTAGATAGTCCAAGGGCCCACTAGTTGACCTACATAGTCCAAGTGCCAGCTAGATAACCTAGATAGTACAAGTGCCCACTAGGGAACCTAGATAGTCCAAGTGCCTGTTAGCTAACCTAGATAGTCCAAGTGGTGGCTAGGTAACCTACATAGTTTAAGTGTCCGTTCGTTAACCTAGATAATCCAAGTGCCCGCTAGGTAACCTAGACAGTCCAAGTGCCCCTTGTTAACCTAGATAGTCCAAGTGCCCGATAGGGAACCTACATAATCCAAGTGCCAGCTAGGGAACCTACATAGTCCAAGTGCCCGCTAGGCAACCTACAGGGTCCAAGTGCCCGTTATTTAACCTAGATAGTCAAAGTGCCTGCTAGGTAACCTAGATAGTCCAAGTGCCCGCAACGTAACCTACATAGTCCAAGGTCCCGCTTGGTAACCTTAATAGTCCAAATGCCCTCTAGGAAAACTACATAGTCCAAGGGCCCGCTAGATAACCTAGATAGTCCAAGTGCCTGCTAGTAAACCTACATAATCCATGGGCCCGCTAGTTAACCTACATAGTGCAAGTGCCCGCTAGTTAACCTAGATAGTCCAAGTGCCCGCTAGGTAACCTACAAAATCTAAGTTCTCACTAGGTTATCTATATAGTCCAAATGCCCGCTAGGGAACCTACGTAGTCCAAGTACCCGCTAGGTAACCTAGATAGTCCAAGTGCCCTCTAGTTAACCTAGATCGTCCAAGTGCCCGCTAGTTATCCTACATAGTCCAAGAGCCCTTTAGTTAACCTACATAGTCCAAGGTCCGCTAGTTAACCTAGATAGTCCAAGTGCTCGCTAGTTAACCTACATAGTACAAGGGCCCGCTAGTTGACCTAGATAGTCCAAGTGCCCACAAGTTAACCTAGATAGTTCAAGTGCCAGGTAGGTAACCAAAGTAGTCTAAATGTCCGATAGGGATATTACATAGTCCATGTGCCCTCTAGTTAACCTAGATAGTCCAAGTGCCCGCTAGGGATCCTTCATAATCCAAGTGCCTGCTAGGTAACCTAGATAGTCCAAGTGCCCGCTAGTTAACCTAGATAGTCCTAGTGCCCGTTAGTTATCTAGATAGTTCAAGTGCCTACTAGGGGACGTACATAATCCATGTGCCTGCTAGGTAACCTAGATAGTCCAAGTGCGCGCTAGGGTATGTACATAGTCCAGGTGCCTGCTAGGAAACCTAGATAGTCCAAGAGCCCGCTAGTTAACCTACATTTTCCAAGGGCCCGCTAGTTAACCTACATAGTCCAAGGTCTGCTAGTTAACCTAGATAGTCAAAGTGCCCGCTAGGTAACCTAGACAGTCCAAGTGCCCGTTAGGTTACCTACATAGTCCAAGTGCCCGTTCGTTAACCTAGATAGTCCAAGGGCCCGCTAGGTAACCCACATAGTCCAAGGGCCCGCTAGGTAACCTAGATAGTCCAAGTGCCCGCTAGGTAACCTCGATAGTCCATATCCGCGCTAGTTAACCTAGATAGTCCAAGTGCCTGCTAGGTAACCTACATTGTCCAAGTTCCCGCTAGGTAACCTAGATAGTCCAAGTGCCCGTTACCTAACCTAGATTGTCCAAGTGCCCGCTAGGCAACATACATATTCCAAGTGCCCGTTCGTTAACCTAGAAGTCCAAGTGCCCTCTATGTAACCTAGACAGTCCAAGTGCCCGCTAGGTTACCTGCATATTCCAAGTGCCTGTTCGTTAACCTACATATTCCAAGTGCCCGCTAGTTAACCTAGATAGTCCAAGTGCCCGCTAGGGATCCCTCATAATCCAAGTGCCTGCTAGGTAACCTAGATAGTCCAAGTGCCCGCTAGTTAACCTAGATAGTCCTAGTGCCCACTAGGGGACGTACATAGTCCATGTCCCTGCTAGGTAACCTAGATAGTCCAAGTGGGCGCTAGGCTATGTACATAGTCCAAGTGCCTGCTAGGAAACCTAGATAGTCCAAGAGCCCGCTAGGTAACCTACATAGTCCAAAGGCCCGCTAGTTAACCTACATAGTCCAAGGTCTGCAAGTTAACCTAGATAATCAAAGTGCCCGCTAGGTAACCTAGACAGTCCAAGTGCCCGTTAGGTTACCTACATAGTCCAAGTGCCCATTCGTTAACCTAGATAGTCCAAGTGCCCGCTACGTAACCTACATAGTCCAAGGGCCCGCTAGGTAAGCTAGATAGTCCAAGTGCCCGCTAGGTAACCTCGATAGTCCAAGTGCGCGCTAGTTAACCTAGATAGTCCAAGTGCCTGCTAGGTAACCTAGATAGTCCAAGTGCCCGTTACCTAACCTAGATTGTCCAAGTGCCCGCTAGGCAACATACATTTTCCAAGTGCCCGTTCGTTAACCTAGAAGTCCAAGTGCCCGATATGTAACCTAGACAGTCCAAGTGCCCGCTAGGTTACCTGCATAGTCCAAGAGCCTGTACGTTAACCTACATAGTCCAAGTGCCCGCTAGGGAACCTATATATTCCAAGTGCTATCTAGGTAACCTAGATAGTCCAAGGGCCCGCTAGTTAACCTAGATAGTCCAAGGGCTCGCTTGTTAACTTTGATTGTCCAAGTGCCCGTTAGTTAACCTAGATCGTCAAGTGCCCGCTAGTTAACCTAGATCGTCCAAGTTTCCTCTAGTTAACCTACATAGTCCAAATGCCCGCTAGGTAACCTACATAGTGCAAGTGTCTGCTAGGTAACCTACATAGACCAAGTGCCCGCTAGTTAACCTAGATAGTCCAAGTGCCCGCTAGATAACCTAGAGAGTGCAAGTGCCCGCTAGTTAACCTTCATAGTCCAAGTGCCTGCTAGGTAACCTAGATAGTCCAAGGGCCTGCTAGTTAACCTACATAGTCCAAGTTCCCCCTAGGTAACCTACATAGTGCAAGTGTCCGCTAGTTAACCTAGATCGTCCAATTGTCCGCTAGTTAACCTACATAGTCCAAGTTCCAGCTAGGTAACCTAGATAGTCCAAGTGCCCGTTCGGTAACCTAGATAGTCCAAGTGGCCTTTAGGGAATCTAGATAGTCCAAGTGCCCACTAGGGAACCTATAGTCCAATTGCCCGCTCTGGAACATACATAGTCCAAGTGCCCCCTAGTTAACCTAGATAGTCCAAGTGCCCGCTAGGTAACCTATATATTCCAAATGCCCGCTAGGGAACCCACATAGTCCAAGTACCCGCTAGGTAACGTAGATAGTTCAAGTGCCAGCTAGGTAACCTAGACAGTCCAAGTGCCCGCTAGGCAACCTACAATCTCTAAGTGCCCGCTAAGGAATCTATATAGGCCAAATGCCCGCTAGGGAGCCTACATAATCCAAATGCCCGCTAGGTAACCTAATAGTCCAAGTGCCCGCTAGGTAACCTACATATTCCAAATGCCCTCTAGTTAACCCACATAGTCCAAGTACCCGCTAGGGAATTTACATAGTCCAAGGGCCCGCTAGGGAACCTACATAGTCCAAGTGCCCGTGTGTTAACCTAGATAGTCCATGTGCCCGCTAGGTAACCTAGATAGTCCAACAGCCCGCTAGGTAACCTACATACTCCAAGAACCTGCTAGGCTACGTAGATAGTCCAAATGCCCGCTAGGTAACCTACAAAGTCTAAGTGCCCGCTAGGTTATCTATATAGTCCAAATGCCCGCTAGGAACCTACATAGTCCAAGTGCCCGCTACGTAACCTAGATAGTCCAAGTGCCCTCTAGTTAACCTAGATCGTCCAAGTGCCCGCTAGTTATCCTACATAGTCCAAGAGCCCTTTAGTTAACCTACATAGTCCAAGGTCCGCTAGTTAATCTAGATAGTCCAAGTGCTCGCTAGTTAACCTACATAGTACAAGGGCCCGCTAGTTGACCTAGATAGTCCAAGTGCCCACAAGTTAACCTAGATAGGTCAAGTGCCTGTTAGGTTACCAAAGTAGTCCAAATGTCCAATAGGGATCCTACATAGTGCAAGTGCCCGCTAGGTAACCTACATAGTCCAAGTGCCCGTTCATCAACCTGGATAGTCCAAGTGCCCGCTAGGTAACCTAGACTGTCCAAGTGCCCGCTAGGTTACCTACATAGTCCATGTGCCCCTTCGTTAACATAGATAGTCCAAGTGCCCGCTAGGAAACCTACATAGTCCAAGGGCCGACTTGGTAACATAGATAGTCCAAGTGCCCACTAGATAACCTACATAGTCCAAGTGCCTACTAGGTAAACTACATAGTCGAAGTGCCCGTTCGTTAAACTACATAGTCCAAGTGCCCGCTAGTTAACGTAGATTGCCCAAGTGCCCTCTAGGGAACTACATAATCCAAGGGCCCACTAGTTAACCTAGACAGTCCAAGTACCCTATATGGAACCTACATAGTTCAAGTGCCCGCTAGGGAACCCACATATTCCAAGTGCTCGCTAGGCAACCTACATAGTCCAAGTGCCCGTTAGTTAACCTAGATAGTCAAATTGCCTGCTAGGTAACCTAAATAGTCCAAGTGCCCGCTAGGGAACCTAGATAGTCCAATTGCCCTTTAGCTAACCTAGATAGTCGAAGTGTCCGCTAGTTAACCTACATAGTCCAAGTGCCCGTTCATTAACCTAGATAGTCCAAGTGCCCGCTAGGTAACCTAGACAGTCCAAGTGCCTTGTAGTTAACCTACGTAGTCCAAGTGTCCGCTAGGTAACCTACATAGTCCAAGTGCCCACTAGGTAACCTAAATAATCCAAATGCCTGCTAGGGAAACTACATAGTTCAAGTGCCCGCTAGTTAACCTAGATAGTCCAAGTGCCCGCTAGTAAACCTAGATAGTCAAAGGGCCCGCTAGTTTACCTAGATAGTCCAAGTGCCCGCTAGTTAACCTAAATCGTCCAAGTGTCCGCTAGGTAACCTACATACTCCAAGTGCCTGCTAGGTAACCTAGATAGTCCAAGTGCCTGATGAATAACCTACATAGTCCAAGTGCCCGCTTGGTAACCTGGATAGTCCAAGTGCCCGCTAGTTAACCTACCTAGTCCAAGTGCCTTCTAGGGACCCTACATAGTCCACGTGACTGCTAGGGAACCTACATAGTCCAAGTGCCCGTTAGGGAACCTACATAGTCCAAGTGCCCGCTAGGTAACCTACATAGTCCAAATACCAGCAAGGAAACCTACATAGTCTAAATGCCCGCTGGGAAACCTACATAATCCAAGTGCCCGCTCTGGAACATACATAGTCCAAGTGCCCGTTAGCTAACCTAGATAGTCCAAGGGCCCGCTAGTTGACCTACATAGTCCAAGTGCCAACTAGGTAACTTGGATAGTACAAGTGCCCGCTAGGGAACCTAGATAGTCCACGTGCCTGTTAGCTAACCTAGATAGTTAAGTGGCAGCTTGGCAACCTACATACTCCAAGTGCCCGTTCATTAACCTAGATAATCCAAGTGCCCGCTAGGTAACCTAGACAGTCCAAGTGCCCGCTAGGTAACCTACATAGTCCAAGTGCCCGTTAGGTAACCTAGATAGTCCAAATGCCCGCTAGGGAACCCACATAGTCCAAGTGCCCGCTAGGGAACTTACATAGTCCAAGGGCCGCTAGGGAACCTACATAGTCCAAGTGCCCGTTAGTTAACCTAGATAGTCCAAGTGCCCGCTAGGTAACCTAGATAGTCCAACAGCCCGGTAGGTAACCTACATATTCCAAGTACCCGCTAGGTAACGTAGATAGTTCAAGTGCCAGTTAGGTAACCTAGATAGTCCAAGTGCCCGCTAGGTAACCTACAACCTCTACAGTGCCCGCTAAGGAATCTATATAGTCCAAATGCCCGCTAGGGAGCCTACATAATCCAAATGCCCGCTAGGTAACCTAGATAGTCCATGTGCCCGCTAGGTAACCTACATAGTCCAAATGCCCTCTAGTTAACCCACATAGTCCATGTGCCCGCTAGGGAACTTACATAGTCCAAGGGCCTGCTAGGGAAACTACATAGTCCAAGTGCCCGTGTGTTAACCTAGATAGTCCATGTGCCCGGTAGGTAACCTATATACTCCAAGAACCTGCTAGGCTACGTAGATAGTTCAAGTGCCAGCTAGGTAACCTAGATAGTCCAAGTGCCCGCTAGGAAACCTACAAAGTCTAAGTGCCCGCTAGGTTATCTATATAGTCCAAATGCCCGCTAGGGAACCTACATAGTCTAAGTGCCCGCTAGGGAACATACATAGTCCAAGTGCCCACTAGGTAACCTAGAGAGTCCAATTGCCCGCTAGTTAACCTAGACAGTCCAAATACCAGATAGAGAACCTACATAGTCCAAGTGTCCGCTAGGGAACCTACATAGTCCAAGTGCTCGCTAGGCAACCTACATAGTCCAATTGTCCGTTAGTTAACCTAGATAGTCCAAGTGCCCGCTAGGTAACCTAGATAGTCCAACAGCCCGGTAGGTAACCTACATACTCCAAGTACCCGCTAGGTAAAGTAGATAGTTCAAGTGCCAGCTAGGTAACCTAGATAGTCCAAGTGCCCGCTAGGTAACCTACAAAGTCCAAGTGCCCGTTACTGAACCTAGATAGTCCACGTGCCCGCTAGGCAACATACATAGTCCAAGTGCACGTTCGTTAACCTAGAAGTCCAAGTGCCCGCTATGTAACCTAGACAGTCCAAGTGCCCGCTAGGTTACCTGCATAGTCCAAGTGCCTGTTCGTTAACCTACATAGTCCAAGTGCCCGCTAGTTAACCTAGATAGTCCAAGTGCCCGCTAGGGATCCCTCATAATCCAAGTGCCTGCTAGGTAACCTAGATAGTCCTAGTGCCCACTAGGGGACGTACATAGTCCAAGTCCCTGCTAGGTAACCTAGATAGTCCAAGTGGGCGCTAGGCAAAGTACATAGTCCAAGTGCCTGCTAGGAAACCTAGATAGTCCAAGAGCCCGCTAGGTAACCTACATAGTCCAAGGGCCCGCTAGTTAACCTACATAGTCCAAGGTCTGCAAGTTAACCTAGATAATCAAAGTGCCCGCTAGGTAACCTAGACAGTCCAAGTGCCCGTTAGGTTACCTACATAGTCCAAGTGCCCATTCGTTAACCTAGATAGTCCAAGTGCCCGCTACGTAACCTACATAGTCCAAGGGCCCGCTAGGTAAGCTAGATAGTCCAAGTGCCCGCTAGGTAACCTCGATAGTCCAAGTGCGCGCTAGTTAACCTAGATAGTCCAAGTGCCTGCTAGGTAACCTACATTGTCCAAGTTCCTGCTAGGTAACCTAGATAGTCCAAGTGCCCGTTACCTAACCTAGATTGTCCAAGTACCCGCTAGGCAACATACATATTCCAAGTGCCCGTTCGTTAACCTAGAAGTCCAAGTGCCCACTATGTAACCTAGACAGTCCAAGTGCCCGCTAGGTTACCTGCATAGTCCAAGTGCCTGTACGTTAACCTACATAGTCCAAGTGCCCGCTAGGGAACCTATATATTCCTAGTGCTATCTATTTCACCTAGATAGTCCAAGTTCCCGCTAGTTAACCTATATAGTCCAAGGGCTCACTTGTTAACTTTGATTGTCCAAGTGCCCGTTAGTTAACTTAGATCGTCCAAGTGCCCGCTATTAACCTAGATCGTCCAAGTGTCCTCTAGTTAACCTACATAGTCCAAGTGCCCGCTAGGTAACCTACATAGTGCAAGTGTCTGCTAGGTAACCTACATAGTCCAAGTGCCCGCTAGTTAACCTAGATAGTCCAAGTGCCCGCTAGGTAACCTAGAGAGTGCAAGTGCCCGCTAGTTAACCTTCATAGTCCAATTGCCTGCTAGGTAACCTAGATAGTTCAAGGGCCTGCTAGTTAACCTACATAGTCCAAGTGCCCGCTAGGTAACCTACATAGTGCAAGTGTCCGCTAGTTAACCTAGATCGTCCAATTGTCCGCTAGTTAACCTAGATCGTCCAATTGTCCGCTAGTTAACCTACATAGTCCAAGTTCCCGCTAGGTAACCTAGATAGTCCAAGTGCCCGTTCGGTAACCTAGAGAGTCCAAGTGGCCTTTAGGGAATCTAGATAGTCCAAGTGCCCACTAGGGAACCTACATAGTCCAATTGCCCGCTCTGGAACATACATAGTCCAAGTGCCCGCCAGTTAACCTAGATAGTCCAAGTGCCCGCTAGGTAACCTATATAGTCCAAATGCCCGCTAGGGAACCCACATAGTCCAAGCGCCCGCTAGTTAACCTAGATAGTCCAAGTGCCCGCTTGTTAACCTAGATAGTCCAATTGCCCCTAGGTAACCTAGATAGTCCAACAGCCCGGTAGGTAACCTACATACTCCAAGTACCCGCTAGGTAACGTAGATAGTTCAAGTGCCAGCTAGGTAACCTAGATAGTCCAAGTGCCCGCTAGGTAACCTACAATCTCTAAGTGCCCGCTAAGGAATCTATATAGGCCAAATGCCCGCTAGGGAGCCTACATAATCCAAATGCCCGCTAGGTAACCTAGATAGTCCAAGTGCCCGCTAGGTAACCTCCATAGTCCAAATGCCCTCGAGTTAACCCACATAGTCCAAGTACCCGCTAGGGAATTTACATAATCCAAGGGCCCGCTAGGGAACCTACATAGTACAAGTGCCCGTGTGTTAACCTAGATAGTCCATGTGCCCGCTAGGTAACCTAGATAGTCCAACAGCCCGCTAGGTAACCTACATACTCCAAGAACCTGCTAGGCTACGTAGATAGTCCAAATGCCCGCTAGGTAACCTACAAAGTCTAAGTGCCCGCTAGGTTATCTATATAGTCCAAATGCCCGCTAGGGAACCTACATAGTCCAAGTGCCCGCTAGGTAACCTAGATAGTCCAAGTGCCCTCTAGTTAACCTAGATCGTCCAAGTGCCCGCTAGTTATCCTACATAGTCCAAGAGCCCTTTAGTTAACCTACATAGTCCAAGGTCCGCTAGTTAACCTAGATAGTCCAAGTGCTCGCTAGTTAACCTACATAGTACAAGGGCCCGCTACTTGACCTAGATAGCCCAAGTGCCCACAAGTTAACCTAGATAGGTCAAGTGCCTGGTAGGTAACCAAAGTAGTCCAAATGTCCAATACGGATCCTACATAGTCCAAGTGCCCGTTAGTTAACCTACATAGTCCAAGTGCCCGTTCGTCTACCTGGATAGTCCAAGTGCCCGCTAGGTAACCTAGACTGTCCAAGTGCCCGCTAGGTTACCTACATAGTCCATGTGCCCGTTCGTTAACCTAGATAGTCCAAGTGCCCGCTAGGAAACCTACATACTCCAAGGGCCCACTTGGTAACATAGGTAGTCCAAGTGCCCGCTAGATAACCTACATAGTCCAAGTGCCTACTAGGTAAACTACATAGTCCAAGTGCCCGTTCGTTAAACTACATAGTCCAAGTGCCCGCTAGTTAACGTAGATTGCCCAAGTGCCATCTAGGGAACTACATAGTCCAAGGGCCCACTAGTTAACCTAGACAGTCCAAGTACCCTATAGGGAACCTACATAGTTCAAGTGCCCGCTAGGGAACCTACATAGTCCAAGTGCTCGCTAGGCAACCTACATAGTCCAAGTGCCCGTTAGTTAACCTAGATAGTCAAATTGCCTGCTAGGTAACCTTAATAGTCCAAGTGCCCGCGAGGGAACCTAGATAGTCAAATTGCCTGCTAGGTAACCTAAATAGTCCAAGTGCCCGCTAGGGAACCTAGATAGTCCAATTGCCCTTTAGCTAACCTAGATAGTCGAAGTGTCCGCTAGTTAACCTACATATTCCACGTGCCCGTTCATTAACCTAGATAGTCCAAGTGCCCGCTAGGTAACCTAGACAGTCCAAGTGCCTTGTAGTTAACCTACGTAGTCCAAGTGCCCGCTAGGTAACCTACATAGTCCAAGTGCCCACTAGGTAACCTAAATAATCCAAATGCCCGCTAGGGAAACTACATAGTTCAAGTACCCGCTAGTTAACCTAGATAGTCCAAGTGCCCGCTAGTAAACCTAGATAGTCAAAGGGCCCGCTAGTTTACCTAGATAGTCCAAGTGCCCGCTAGTTAACCTAAATCGTCCAAGTGTCCGCTAGGTAACCAACATAGTCCAAGTGCCGGCTAGGTAACCTAGATAGTCCAAGTGCCTGATGAATAACCTACATAGTCCAAGTGTCCGTTCGTTAACCTAGATAGTCCAAGTGCCCATTGGGTAACCTGCATAGTCCAAGTGCCCGCTTGGTAACCTGGATAGTCCAAGTGCCCGCTGGTTAACCTAGCTAGTCCAAGTGCCTTCTAGGGAACCTACATAGTCCACGTGACTGCTAGGGAACCTATATAGTCCAAGTGCCCGTTAGGGAACCTACATAATCCAAGTGCCCGCTAGGTAACCTACATAGTCCAAACACCAGCAAGGAAACCTACATAGTCTAAATGCCCGCTAGGCAACCTACATAATCCATGTGCCCGCTCTGGAACATACATAGTCCAAGTGCCCGTTAGCTAACCTAGATAGTCCAAGGGCCCGCTAGTTGACCTACATAGTCCAAGTGCCAGCTAGGTAACCTAGATAGTACATGTGCCCGCTAGGGAACCTAGATAGTCCAAGTGCCTGTTAGCTAACCTAGATATTTAAGTGGCGGCTTGGTAACCTACATACTCCAAGTGCCCGTTCGTTAACCTAGATAATCCAAGTGCCCGCTAGGTAACCTAGACAGTCCAAGTGCCCGCTAGGTAACCTACATAGTCCAAATGCCCGCTAGTTAACCTACATAGTCCAAGTGCCCGTTAGGTAACCTAGATAGTCCAAATGCCCGCTAGGGAACTCACATAGTCCAAGTGCCCGCTAGGGAACTTACATAGTCCAAGGGCCGCTAGGGAACCTACATAGTCCAAGTGCCCGTTAGTTAACCTAGATAGTCCAAGTGCCCGCTAGGTAACCTAGATAGTCCAACAGCCCGGTAGGTAACCTACATATTCCAAGTACCCGCTAGGTAACGTAGATAGTTCAAGTGCCAGTTAGGTAACCTAGATAGTCCAAGTGCCCGCTAGGTAACCTAAAACCTCTAAGTGCCCGCTAAGGAATCTATATAGTCCAAAAGCCCGCTAGGGAGCCTACATAATCCAAATGCCCGCTAGGTAACCTAGATAGTCCTTGTGCCTGCTAGGTAACCTACATAGTCCAAATGCCCTCTAGTTAACCCACATAGTCCAAGTGCCCGCTAGGGAACTTACATAGTCCAAGGGCCCGCTAGGGAACCTACATAGTCCAAGTGCCCATGTGTTAACCTAGATAGTCCATGTGCCCGCTAGGTAACCTAGATAGTCCAACAGTCCGCTAGGTAACCTATATACTCCAAGAACCTGCTAGGCTACGTAGATAGTTCAAGTGCCTGCTAGGTAACCTAGATAGTCCAAGTGCCCGCTAGGTAACCTACAAATTCTACGTGCCCACTAGGTTATCTATATAGTCCAAATGCCCGCTAGGGAACCTACATAGTCCTAGCGCCTGCTAGTTAACCTAGATAGTCCAAATGCCCGCTAGTTAACCTAGATTGTCCATGTGCCCGCTAGTTAACCAGAATCATCAAAGTGCCCTCTAGTTAACTTACATAGTCCAAAAGCCTGCTAGTTAACCTACATAGACCAAGGGGCCGCTAGTTAACCTATATTGTCCAAGTGCCCGCTAGTTAACCTACAGTGTCCAAGTTCCCGCTAGGTAACCTAGACAGTCCAAGTGACCACTAGGTTACCTACATAGTCAAAGTGCCCGTTCGTTAACCTACATAGTGCAAGTGCCCATTCGTTAACCTACATAGTCCAAGTGCCCGCTAGGTAACATAGATACCCCAAGTGCCCGCTAGGGAACATACATAGTCCAAGTGCCCACTAGGTAACCTAGACAGTCCAATTGCCCGCTAGTTAACCTAGACAGTCCAAATACCCGATAGGGAACCTACATAGTCCAAGTCCCCGCTAGGGAACCTACATAGTCCAAGTGCTCGCTAGGCAACCTACATAGTCCTATTGCCCGTTAGTTAACCTAGATTGTCCAAGTACCCGCTAGGTAACCTAGATAGTCCAACAGCACAGTAGGTAACCTACATACTCAAAGTACCCGCTAGGTAACGTAGATAGTTCAAGTGCCAGCTAGGTAACCTAGATAGTCCAAGTGCTCGCTAGGTAACCTACAAAGTCTAAGTGCCCGCTAAGGAATCTATATAGTCCAAATGCCCGCTAGGGAGCCTACATAATCCAAATGCCCGCTAGGTAACCTAGATAGTCCAAGTGCCCGCTAGGTAACCTACATAGTCCAAATGCCCTCTAGTTAACGCACATAGTCCAAGAGCCCGGTAGGGAACTTACATAGTCCAAGTGCCTGTTAGTTAACCTAGATAGTCCAACAGCCCGCTAGGTAACCTACATATTCCAAGAACCCGCTAGGCTACGTAGATAGTTCAAGTGCCAGCTAGGTAACCTAGATAGTCCAAGTGCCCGCTAGGTAACCTACAAAATCTAAGTGCCCGCTAGGTTATCTATATAGTCCAAATGCCGCTAGGAAACCTACATAGTCCAAGTGCCCGCTAGGTTACCTAGATAGACCAAGTGCCCTCTAGTTAACCTAGATCGTCCAAGTGCCCGCTAGTTAACCTACATAGTACAAGGGCCCGCTAGTTGACCTAGATAGTCCAAGTGCCCGCAAGATAACCTAGATAGGTCAAGTGCCCTCTAGGTAACCAAAGTAGTCCAAATGTCCGATAGGGATCCTACATAGTCCAAGTGCCCGCTGGGTAACCTACATAGTCCAAGTGCCCGTTCGTTAACCTAGATACTCCAAGTGCCCGCTAGGTAACCTAGACTGTCCAAGTGCCCGCTAGGTTACCTACAAAATCCAAGTGCCCGTTCGTTAACCTAGATAGTCCAAGTGCCCGCTAGGAAACCTACATAGTCCAAGGGCCCACTAGGTAACATAGATAGTCAAAGTGCCCGTTAGGTAACCTAGATAGTCAAAGTGACCGCTAGGTAACTTACATTGTCCAAGTTCCCGCTAGGTAACCTAGATAGTCCAAGTGCCCTTTACCTAACCTAGATAGTCCAAGTGCCCATTACCTAACCTAGATAGTCCAAGTGCCCACTAAGCAACCTACATAGTACAAGGGCCCCCTAGTTGAGCTAGATAGACCAAGTGCCCGCTAGTTAACCTAGATAGTCCAAGTGCCCGCTAGGTAACCAAAGTAGTCCAAGTGCCCGCTAGGTAACCTACAAAGTCTAAGTGCCCGCTAAGGAATCTATATAGTCCAAATGCCCGCTAGGGAGCCTACATAATCCAAATGCCCGCTAGGTAACCTAGATAGTCCAAGGGCCCGCTAGATAACCTACATAGTCCTAGTGCCCCCTAGTTAACCTACATTCTCCAAGTGCCCGATAAGGAACCTACATAGTCCAAGTGCCCGCTAGGTAAACTACATAGTCCAAATGCCCTCTAGTTAACGCACATAGTCCAAGTGCCCGTTAGGGAACTTACATAATCCAAGTGCCCGCTAGGAAACCTACATAGTCCAAGGGCCCGCTAGGTAACATAGATAGTCAAAGTGCCCTTTAGGTAACCTAGATAATCCAACAGCCCGCTAGGTAACCTACATACTCCAAGAACCCGCTAGGCTACGTAGATATTTCAAGTGCCAGCTAGGTAACCTAGATAGTCCAAGTGCCCGCTAGGTAACCTACAAAGTCTAAGTGCCCGCTAGGTTATCTATATAGTCCAAATGCCCGCCTGGGAACCTACATAGTCCAAGTGCCCGCTAGGTAACCTAGATAGTCCAAGTGCCTACTAGTTAACCTAGATCGTCCAAGTGCCCGCTAGTTAACCTACATAGTCCAAGGGCCAGCTAGTTAACCCACATAGTCCAAGGTCCGCTAGTTAACCTAGATAGTCCAAGTGCCCGCTAGGAAACCTACATAGACTAAGGGCCCACTAGGTAACCTAGACTGTCCAAGTGCCCCCTAGGTTACCTACATAGTCCTAGTGCCCCCTAGTTAACCTACATTCTCCAAGTGCCCGTTAGGTAACCTAGATAGTCCAAGTGCCCGCTAGCTAACTTACATTGTCCAAGTGCCCGCTAGGTTACCTACATAGTCCAAGTGCCCGTTCGTTAACCTAGATAGTCCAAGTGCCCGCTAGGAAACCTACATAGTCCAAGGGCCCACAAGGTAACCTAGATAGTCCAAGTGCCTGCTAGGTAACCTAGAGTCCAAGTGCTCGCTATTTAACCTACATAGTCCAAGTGCCCGTTCGTTAACCTAGATAGTCCAAGTGCCCGCTAGGAAACCTACATTGTCCAAGGGCCCACAAGGTAACCTAGATATTCCAAGTGCCCGCTAGGTAACCTAGAGTCCAAGTGCTCGCTATTTAACCTACACAGTCCAAGTGCCCGCTGTGTAATCTAGATAGTCAAAGGGCCCGTTAGGTAACGTAGATAGTCCAAGTGCCCGCTAGGTAACTAACATTGTCCAAGTTCCCGCTAGGTAACCTAGATAGTCCAAGTGCCCGTTACCTAACATAGATAGTCCAAGTGCCCGCTAGGTAACCTAGATAGTGCAAGTGCCCGCTAGTTAACCTAGATAATTCAAGTACCCGCTAGGTAACCTAGATCGTCCAAGGGCCCCCTAGTGGGCCGACATAATCCAAGTGTCCGTTCGGTAACCTAGATACTCCAAGGGCCCGCTAGGCAACCTACATAGTCCAAGTGCCCGTTCGTTAACCTAGATAATCCAAGTGCTCGCTAGGTAACCTAGACAGTCCAAGTTCCCGCTAGTTAATCTACATAGTCCAAGTGCCCGATAGAGAACCTACATAATCCAAGTGCCCGCTAGGCAACCTACATAGTCCAAGTGCCCGTTAGTTAACCTAGATAGTCCAAGTGCCCGCTAGGTAACCTACAAAGTCTAAGTGCCTGCTAGGTTATCTACATAGTCCAAATGCCCGCTAGGGAACCTACATAGTCCAAGTGCCCGCTAGTTAACCTAGATCGTCCAAGTGCCTGCTAGTTAACATACATAGTCCAAGGGCCCGCTAGTTAACCTACATAGTCCAAGGTCCACTAGTTAACCTAGATTGTCCAAGTGCTCGCTAGTTAACCTACATAGTACCAGGGCCCGCTAGTTGACCTAGATAGTCCAAGTTCCCGCTAGTTAACCTAGATAGTCCAAGTGCCCGCTAGGTAACCTAAGTAGTCCAAATGTCCGATAGGGATCCTACCTAGTCCAAGTGCCCGCTAGGTACCCTACATAGTCCAAGTGCCCGTTCGTTAACCTAGGTAGTCCAGGTGCCCGCTAGGTAACCTAGACTGTCCAAGTGCCCGCTAGGTGTTACCTACATAGTCCAATGACCGTTCGTTAACCTAGATAATCCAAGTGCTCGCTAGGTAACCTAGATCGTCCAAGGGCCCCCTAGTGGTCCGACATAATCCAAGTGTCCGTTCGGTAACCTAGATAGTCCAAGGGCCCGCTAGATAACCTACATAGTCCTAGTGCCCCCTAGTTAACCTACATTCTCCAAGTGCCCGATAAGGAACCTACATAGTCCAAGTGCCCGCTAGGTAAACTACATAGTCCAAATGCCCTCTAGTTAACGCACATAGTCCAAGTGCCCGTTAGGGAACTTACATAATCCAAGTGCCCGCTAGGAAACCTACATAGTCCAAGGGCCCGCTAGGTAACATAGATAGTCAAAGTGCCCTTTAGGTAACCTAGATAATCCAACAGCCCGCTAGGTAACCTACATACTCCAAGAACCCGCTAGGCTACGTAGATATTTCAAGTGCCAGCTAGGTAACCTAGATAGTCCAAGTGCCCGCTAGGTAACCTACAAAGTCTAAGTGCCCGCTAGGTTATCTATATAGTCCAAATGCCCGCCTGGGAACCTACATAGTCCAAGTGCCCGCTAGGTAACCTAGATAGGCCAAGTGCCCTCTAGTTAACCTAGATCGTCCAAGTGCCCGTTAGTTAACCTACATAGTCCAAGGGCCAGCTAGTTAACCCACATAGTCCAAGGTCCGCTAGTTAACCTAGATAGTCCAAGTGCCCGCTAGGAAACCTACATAGTCCAAGGGCCCACTAGGTAACCTAGACTGTCCAAGTGCCCGCTAGGTTACCTACATAGTCCTAGTGCCCCCTAGTTAACCTACATTCTCCAAGTGCCCGTTAGGTAACCTAGATAGTCCAAGTGCCCGCTAGCTAACTTACATTGTCCAAGTGCCCGCTAGGTAACCTAGACTGTCCTAGTGCCCGCTAGGTTACTTACATAGTCCAAGTGCCCGTTCGTTAACCTAGATAGTCCAAGTGCCCGCTAGGAAACCTACATAGTCCAAGGGCCCACAAGGTAACCTAGATATTCCAAGTGCCCGCTAGGTAACCTAGAGTCCAAGTGCTCGCTATTTAACCTACACAGTCCAAGTGCCCGCTGTGTAATCTAGATAGTCAAAGGGCCCGTTAGGTAACGTAGATAGTCCAAGTGCCCGCTAGGTAACTAACATTGTCCAAGTTCCCGCTAGGTAACCTAGATAGTCCAAGTGCCCGTTACCTAACATAGATAGTCCAAGTGCCCGCTAGGTAACCTAGATAGTGCAAGTGCCCGCTAGTTAACCTAGATAATTCAAGTACCCGCTAGGTAACCTAGATCGTCCAAGGGCCCCCTAGTGGGCCGACATAATCCAAGTGTCCGTTCAGTAACCTAGATACTCCAAGGGCCCGCTAGGCAACCTACATAGTCCAAGTGCCCGTTCGTTAACCTAGATAATCCAAGTGCTCGCTAGGTAACCTAGACAGTCCAAGTTCCCGCTAGTTAATCTACATAGTCCAAGTGCCCGATAGAGAACCTACATAATCCAAGTGCCCGCTAGGCAACCTACATAGTCCAAGTGCCCGTTAGTTAACCTAGATAGTCCAAGTGCCCGCTAGGTAACCTACAAAGTCTAAGTGCCTGCTAGGTTATCTACATAGTCCAAATGCCCGCTAGGGAACCTACATAGTCCAAGTGCCCGCTAGTTAACCTAGATCGTCCAAGTGCCTGCTAGTTAACATACATAGTCCAAGGGCCCGCTAGTTAACCTACATAGTCCAAGGTCCACTAGTTAACCTAGATTGTCCAAGTGCTCGCTAGTTAACCTACATAGTACCAGGGCCCGCTAGTTGACCTAGATAGTCCAAGTTCCCGCTAGTTAACCTAGATAGTCCAAGTGCCCGCTAGGTAACCTAAGTAGTCCAAATGTCCGATAGGGATCCTACCTAGTCCAAGTGCCCGCTAGGTACCCTACATAGTCCAAGTGCCCGTTCGTTAACCTAGGTAGTCCAGGTGCCCGCTAGGTAACCTAGACTGTCCAAGTGCCCGCTAGGTGTTACCTACATAATCCAATGACCGTTCGTTAACCTAGATAGTCCAAGTGCCCGCTAGGAAACCTACATAGTCCAAGGGCCTGCTAGGTAACCTAGATAGTCCAAGTGCCCGCTAGGTAACCTAGAATCCAAGTGCTCGCTAGTTAACCTACATAGTCCAAGTGCCCGCTATGTAACCTAGTTAGTCAAAGTCCCCGCTAGGTAACCTAGACAGTCCAAGTGGCCGCTATGTTACCTGCATATTCCAAGTGCCCGTTCGTTAACCTAGATAGTCCAAGTGCCCGCTAGGAAACCTACATAGTCCAAGGGCCTGCTAGGTAACCTAGATAGTCCAAGTGCCCGCTAGGTAACCTAGAATCCAAGTGCTCGCTAGTTAACCTACATAGTCCAAGTGCCCGCTATGTAACCTAGTTAGTCAAAGTCCCCGCTAGGTAACCTAGACAGTCCAAGTGGCCGCTATGTTACCTGCATATTCCAAGTGCCCGTTCGTTAACCTAGATAGTCCAAGGGCCCGCTAGGTAACATAGATAGTCCAAGTGCCCGCTAGGTAACCTAGAGTCCAAGTGCTCGCTAGTTAACCTACATAGTCCAAGTGCCCCCTATGTAACCTAGATAGTCAAAGTGCCCGTTAGTTAACCTACATAGTCCAAGGTCCGCTATTTAATCTAGATAGTCCAAGTGCTCGCTAGTTAACCTACATAGTACAAGGGCCCGCTAGTTGACCTAGATAGTCCAAGTGCCCACAAGTTAACCTAGATAGGTCAAGTGCCTGTTAGGTAACCAAAGTAGTCCAAATGTCCAATAGGGATCCTACATAGTGCAAGTGCCCGCTAGGTAACCTACATAGTCCAAGTGCCCGTTCGTCAACCTGCATAGTCCAAGTGCCCGCTAGGTAACCTAGACTGTCCAAGTGCCCGCTAGGTTACCTACATAGTCCAAGGGCCCACTAGGTAACCTAGACTGTCCAAGTGCCCGCTAGGTTACCTACATAGTCCTAGTGCCCCCTAGTTAACCTACATTCTCCAAGTGCCCGTTAGGTAACCTAGATAGTCCAAGTGCCCGCTAGCTAACTTACATTGTCCAAGTGCCCGCTAGGTAACCTAGACTGTCCTAGTGCCCGCTAGGTTACTTACATAGTCCAAGTGCCCGTTCGTTAACCTAGATAGTCCAAGTGCCCGCTAGGAAACCTACATAGTCCAAGGGCCCACAAGGTAACCTAGATATTCCAAGTGCCCGCTAGGTAACCTAGAGTCCAAGTGCTCGCTATTTAACCTACACAGTCCAAGTGCCCGCTGTGTAATCTAGATAGTCAAAGGGCCCGTTAGGTAACGTAGATAGTCCAAGTGCCCGCTAGGTAACTAACATTGTCCAAGTTCCCGCTAGGTAACCTAGATAGTCCAAGTGCCCGTTACCTAACATAGATAGTCCAAGTGCCCGCTAGGTAACCTAGATAGTGCAAGTGCCCGCTAGTTAACCTAGATAATTCAAGTACCCGCTAGGTAACCTAGATCGTCCAAGGGCCCCCTAGTGGGCCGACATAATCCAAGTGTCCGTTCGGTAACCTAGATACTCCAAGGGCCCGCTAGGCAACCTACATAGTCCAAGTGCCCGTTCGTTAACCTAGATAATCCAAGTGCTCGCTAGGTAACCTAGACAGTCCAAGTTCCCGCTAGTTAATCTACATAGTCCAAGTGCCCGATAGAGAACCTACATAATCCAAGTGCCCGCTAGGCAACCTACATAGTCCAAGTGCCCGTTAGTTAACCTAGATAGTCCAAGTGCCCGCTAGGTAACCTACAAAGTCTAAGTGCCTGCTAGGTTATCTACATAGTCCAAATGCCCGCTAGGGAACCTACATAGTCCAAGTGCCCGCTAGTTAACCTAGATCGTCCAAGTGCCTGCTAGTTAACATACATAGTCCAAGGGCCCGCTAGTTAACCTACATAGTCCAAGGTCCACTAGTTAACCTAGATTGTCCAAGTGCTCGCTAGTTAACCTACATAGTACCAGGGCCCGCTAGTTGACCTAGATAGTCCAAGTTCCCGCTAGTTAACCTAGATAGTCCAAGTGCCCGCTAGGTAACCTAAGTAGTCCAAATGTCCGATAGGGATCCTACCTAGTCCAAGTGCCCGCTAGGTACCCTACATAGTCCAAGTGCCCGTTCGTTAACCTAGGTAGTCCAGGTGCCCGCTAGGTAACCTAGACTGTCCAAGTGCCCGCTAGGTGTTACCTACATAATCCAATGACCGTTCGTTAACCTAGATAGTCCAAGTGCCCGCTAGGAAACCTACATAGTCCAAGGGCCTGCTAGGTAACCTAGATAGTCCAAGTGCCCGCTAGGTAACCTAGAATCCAAGTGCTCGCTAGTTAACCTACATAGTCCAAGTGCCCGCTATGTAACCTAGTTAGTCAAAGTCCCCGCTAGGTAACCTAGACAGTCCAAGTGGCCGCTATGTTACCTGCATATTCCAAGTGCCCGTTCGTTAACCTAGATAGTCCAAGTGCCCGCTAGGAAACCTACATAGTCCAAGGGCCTGCTAGGTAACCTAGATAGTCCAAGTGCCCGCTAGGTAACCTAGAATCCAAGTGCTCGCTAGTTAACCTACATAGTCCAAGTGCCCGCTATGTAACCTAGTTAGTCAAAGTCCCCGCTAGGTAACCTAGACAGTCCAAGTGGCCGCTATGTTACCTGCATATTCCAAGTGCCCGTTCGTTAACCTAGATAGTCCAAGGGCCCGCTAGGTAACATAGATAGTCCAAGTGCCCGCTAGGTAACCTAGAGTCCAAGTGCTCGCTAGTTAACCTACATAGTCCAAGTGCCCCCTATGTAACCTAGATAGTCAAAGTGCCCGTTAGTTAACCTACATAGTCCAAGGTCCGCTATTTAATCTAGATAGTCCAAGTGCTCGCTAGTTAACCTACATAGTACAAGGGCCCGCTAGTTGACCTAGATAGTCCAAGTGCCCACAAGTTAACCTAGATAGGTCAAGTGCCTGTTAGGTAACCAAAGTAGTCCAAATGTCCAATAGGGATCCTACATAGTGCAAGTGCCCGCTAGGTAACCTACATAGTCCAAGTGCCCGTTCGTCAACCTGCATAGTCCAAGTGCCCGCTAGGTAACCTAGACTGTCCAAGTGCCCGCTAGGTTACCTACATAGTCCAAGGGCCCACTAGGTAACCTAGACTGTCCAAGTGCCCGCTAGGTTACCTACATAGTCCTAGTGCCCCCTAGTTAACCTACATTCTCCAAGTGCCCGTTAGGTAACCTAGATAGTCCAAGTGCCCGCTAGCTAACTTACATTGTCCAAGTGCCCGCTAGGTAACCTAGACTGTCCTAGTGCCCGCTAGGTTACTTACATAGTCCAAGTGCCCGTTCGTTAACCTAGATAGTCCAAGTGCCCGCTAGGAAACCTACATAGTCCAAGGGCCCACAAGGTAACCTAGATATTCCAAGTGCCCGCTAGGTAACCTAGAGTCCAAGTGCTCGCTATTTAACCTACACAGTCCAAGTGCCCGCTGTGTAATCTAGATAGTCAAAGGGCCCGTTAGGTAACGTAGATAGTCCAAGTGCCCGCTAGGTAACTAACATTGTCCAAGTTCCCGCTAGGTAACCTAGATAGTCCAAGTGCCCGTTACCTAACATAGATAGTCCAAGTGCCCGCTAGGTAACCTAGATAGTGCAAGTGCCCGCTAGTTAACCTAGATAATTCAAGTACCCGCTAGGTAACCTAGATCGTCCAAGGGCCCCCTAGTGGGCCGACATAATCCAAGTGTCCGTTCGGTAACCTAGATACTCCAAGGGCCCGCTAGGCAACCTACATAGTCCAAGTGCCCGTTCGTTAACCTAGATAATCCAAGTGCTCGCTAGGTAACCTAGACAGTCCAAGTTCCCGCTAGTTAATCTACATAGTCCAAGTGCCCGATAGAGAACCTACATAATCCAAGTGCCCGCTAGGCAACCTACATAGTCCAAGTGCCCGTTAGTTAACCTAGATAGTCCAAGTGCCCGCTAGGTAACCTACAAAGTCTAAGTGCCTGCTAGGTTATCTACATAGTCCAAATGCCCGCTAGGGAACCTACATAGTCCAAGTGCCCGCTAGTTAACCTAGATCGTCCAAGTGCCTGCTAGTTAACATACATAGTCCAAGGGCCCGCTAGTTAACCTACATAGTCCAAGGTCCACTAGTTAACCTAGATTGTCCAAGTGCTCGCTAGTTAACCTACATAGTACCAGGGCCCGCTAGTTGACCTAGATAGTCCAAGTTCCCGCTAGTTAACCTAGATAGTCCAAGTGCCCGCTAGGTAACCTAAGTAGTCCAAATGTCCGATAGGGATCCTACCTAGTCCAAGTGCCCGCTAGGTACCCTACATAGTCCAAGTGCCCGTTCGTTAACCTAGGTAGTCCAGGTGCCCGCTAGGTAACCTAGACTGTCCAAGTGCCCGCTAGGTGTTACCTACATAATCCAATGACCGTTCGTTAACCTAGATAGTCCAAGTGCCCGCTAGGAAACCTACATAGTCCAAGGGCCTGCTAGGTAACCTAGATAGTCCAAGTGCCCGCTAGGTAACCTAGAATCCAAGTGCTCGCTAGTTAACCTACATAGTCCAAGTGCCCGCTATGTAACCTAGTTAGTCAAAGTCCCCGCTAGGTAACCTAGACAGTCCAAGTGGCCGCTATGTTACCTGCATATTCCAAGTGCCCGTTCGTTAACCTAGATAGTCCAAGTGCCCGCTAGGAAACCTACATAGTCCAAGGGCCTGCTAGGTAACCTAGATAGTCCAAGTGCCCGCTAGGTAACCTAGAATCCAAGTGCTCGCTAGTTAACCTACATAGTCCAAGTGCCCGCTATGTAACCTAGTTAGTCAAAGTCCCCGCTAGGTAACCTAGACAGTCCAAGTGGCCGCTATGTTACCTGCATATTCCAAGTGCCCGTTCGTTAACCTAGATAGTCCAAGGGCCCGCTAGGTAACATAGATAGTCCAAGTGCCCGCTAGGTAACCTAGAGTCCAAGTGCTCGCTAGTTAACCTACATAGTCCAAGTGCCCCCTATGTAACCTAGATAGTCAAAGTGCCCGTTAGTTAACCTACATAGTCCAAGGTCCGCTATTTAATCTAGATAGTCCAAGTGCTCGCTAGTTAACCTACATAGTACAAGGGCCCGCTAGTTGACCTAGATAGTCCAAGTGCCCACAAGTTAACCTAGATAGGTCAAGTGCCTGTTAGGTAACCAAAGTAGTCCAAATGTCCAATAGGGATCCTACATAGTGCAAGTGCCCGCTAGGTAACCTACATAGTCCAAGTGCCCGTTCGTCAACCTGCATAGTCCAAGTGCCCGCTAGGTAACCTAGACTGTCCAAGTGCCCGCTAGGTTACCTACATAGTCCATGTGCCCCTTCGTTAACCTAGATAGTCCAAGTGCCCGCTAGGAAACCTACATAGTCCAAGGGCCGACTTGGTAACATAGATAGTCCAAGTGCCCACTAGATAACCTACATAGTCCAAGTGCCTACTAGGTAAACTACATAGTCGAAGTGCCCGTTCGTTAAACTACATAGTCCAAGTGCCCGCTAGTTAACGTAGATTGCCCAAGTGCCCTCTAGGGAACTACATAATCCAAGGGCCCACTAGTTAACCTAGACAGTCCAAGTACCCTATAGGGAACCTACATAGTTCAAGTGCCCGCTAGGGAACCCACATATTCCAAGTGCTCGCTAGGCAACCTACATAGTCCAAGTGCCCGTTAGTTAACCTAGATAGTCAAATTGCCTGCTAGGTAACCTAAATAGTCCAAGTGCCCGCTAGGGAACCTAGATAGTCCAATTGCCCTTTAGCTAACCTAGATAGTCGAAGTGTCCGCTAGTTAACCTACATAGTCCAAGTGCCCGTTCATTAACCTAGATAGTCCAAATGCCCGCTAGGTAACCTAGACAGTCCAAGTGCCTTGTAGTTAACCTACGTAGTCCAAGTGTCCGCTAGGTAACCTACATAGTCCAAGTGCCCACTAGGTAACCTAAATAATCCAAATGCCTGCTAGGGAAACTACATAGTTCAAGTGCCCGCTAGTTAACCTAGATAGTCCAAGTGCCCGCTAGTAAACCTAGATAGTCAAAGGGCCCGCTAGTTTACCTAGATAGTCCAAGTGCCCGCTAGTTAACCTAAATCGTCCAAGTGTCCACTAGGTAACCTACATACTCCAAGTGCCTGCTAGGTAACCTAGATAGTCCAAGTGCCTGATGAATAACCTACATAGTCCAAGTGCCCGCTTGGTAACCTGGATAGTCCAAGTGCCCGCTAGTTAACCTACCTAGTCCAAGTGCCTTCTAGGGAACCTACATAGTCCACGTGACTGCTAGGGAACCTACATAGTCCAAGTGCCCGTTAGGGAACCTACATAGTCCAAGTGCCCGCTAGGTAACCTACATAGTCCAAATACCAGCAAGGAAACCTACATAGTCTAAATGCCCGCTGGGAAACCTACATAATCCAAGTGCCCGCTCTGGAACATACATAGTCCAAGTGCCCGTTAGCTAACCTAGATAGTCCAAGGGCCCGCTAGTTGACCTACATAGTCCAAGTGCCAACTAGGTAACTTGGATAGTACAAGTGCCCGCTAGGGAACCTAGATAGTCCACGTGCCTGTTAGCTAACCTAGATAGTTAAGTGGCGGCTTGGCAACCTACATACTCCAAGTGCCCGTTCATTAACCTAGATAATCCAAGTGCCCGCTAGGTAACCTAGACAGTCCAAGTGCCCGCTAGGTAACCTACATAGTCCAAGTGCCCGTTAGGTAACCTAGATAGTCCAAATGCCCGCTAGGGAACCCACATAGTCCAAGTGCCCGCTAGGGAACTTACATAGTCCAAGGGCCGCTAGGGAACCTACATAGTCCAAGTGCCCGTTAGTTAACCTAGATAGTCCAAGTGCCCGCTAGGTAACCTAGATAGTCCAACAGCCCGGTAGGTAACCTACATATTCCAAGTACCCGCTAGGTAACGTAGATAGTTCAAGTGCCAGTTAGGTAACCTAGATAGTCCAAGTGCCCGCTAGGTAACCTACAACCTCTACAGTGCCCGCTAAGGAATCTATATAGTCCAAATGCCCGCTAGGGAGCCTACATAATCCAAATGCCCGCTAGGTAACCTAGATAGTCCATGTGCCCGCTAGGTAACCTACATAGTTCAAATGCCCTCTAGTTAACCCACATAGTCCATGTGCCCGCTAGGGAACTTACATAGTCCAAGGGCCCGCTAGGGAACCTACATAGTCCAAGTGCCCGTGTGTTAACCTAGATAGTCCATGTGCCCGCTAGGTAACCTATATACTCCAAGAACCTGCTAGGCTACGTAGATAGTTCAAGTGCCAGCTAGGTAACCTAGATAGTCCAAGTGCCCGCTAGGTAACCTACAAAGTCTAAGTGCCCGCTAGGTTATCTATATAGTCCAAATGCCCGCTAGGGAACCTACATAGTCTAAGTGCCCGCTAGGGAACATACATAGTCCAAGTGCCCACTAGGTAACCTAGAGAGTCCAATTGCCCGCTAGTTAACCTAGACAGTCCAAATACCAGATAGAGAACCTACATAGTCCAAGTGTCCGCTAGGGAACCTACATAGTCCAAGTGCTCGCTAGGCAACCTACATAGTCCAATTGTCCGTTAGTTAACCTAGATAGTCCAAGTGCCCGCTAGGTAACCTAGATAGTCCAACAGCCCGGTAGGTAACCTACATACTCCAAGTACCCGCTAGGTAAAGTAGATAGTTCAAGTGCCAGCTAGGTAACCTAGATAGTCCAAGTGCCCGCTAGGTAACCTACAAAGTCCAAGTGCCCGTTACCGAACCTAGATAGTCCACGTGCCCGCTAGGCAACATACATAGTCCAAGTGCACGTTCGTTAACCTAGAAGTCCAAGTGCCCGCTATGTAACCTAGACAGTCCAAGTGCCCGCTAGGTTACCTGCATAGTCCAAGTGCCTGTTCGTTAACCTACATAGTCCAAGTGCCCGCTAGTTAACCTAGATAGTCCAAGTGCCCGCTAGGGATCCCTCATAATCCAAGTGCCTGCTAGGTAACCTAGATAGTCCAAGTGCCCGCTAGTTAACCTAGATAGTCCTAGTGCCCACTAGGGGACGTACATAGTCCAAGTCCCTGCTAGGTAACCTAGATAGTCCAAGTGGGCGCTAGGCTAAGTACATAGTCCAAGTGCCTGCTAGGGAACCTAGATAGTCCAAGAGCCCGCTAGGTAACCTACATAGTCCAAGGGCCCGCTAGTTAACCTACATAGTCCAAGGTCTGCAAGTTAACCTAGATAATCAAAGTGCCCGCTAGGTAACCTAGACAGTCCAAGTGCCCGTTAGGTTACCTACATAGTCCAAGTGCCCATTCGTTAACCTAGATAGTCCAAGTGCCCGCTACGTAACCTACATAGTCCAAGGGCCCGCTAGTTAAGCTAGATAGTCCACGTGCCCGCTAGGTAACCTCGATAGTCCAAGTGCGCGCTAGTTAACCTAGATAGTCCAAGTGCCTGCTAGGTAACCTACATTGTCCAAGTTCCCGCTAGGTAACCTAGATAGTCCAAGTGCCCGTTACCTAACCTAGATTGTCCAAGTACCCGCTAGGCAACATACATATTCCAAGTGCCCGTTCGTTAACCTAGAAGTCCAAGTGCCCACTATGTAACCTAGACAGTCCAAGTGCCCGCTAGGTTACCTGCATAGTCCAAGTGCCTGTACGTTAACCTACATAGTCCAAGTGCCCGCTAGGGAACCTATATATTCCAAGTGCTATCTAGGTAACCTAGATAGTCCAAGGGCCCGCTAGTTAACCTAGATAGTCCAAGGGCTCGCTTGTTAACTTTGATTGTCCAAGTGCCTGGTAGTTAACCTAGATCGTCCAAGTGCCCGCTATTAACCTAGATCGTCCAAGTGTCCTCTAGTTAACCTACATAGTCCAAGTGCCCGCTAGGTAACCTACATAGTGCAAGTGTCTGCTAGGTAACCTACATAGTCCAAGTGCCCGCTAGTTAACCTAGATAGTCCAAGTGCCCGCTAGGTAACCTAGAGAGTGCAAGTGCCCGCTAGTTAACCTTCATAGTCCAAGTGCCTGCTAGGTAACCTAGATAGTTCAAGGGCCTGCTAGTTAACCTACATAGTCCAAGTGCCCGCTAGGCAACCTACATAGTCCAAGTGCCCGTTAGTTAACCTAGATAGTCAAATTGCCTGCTAGGTAACCTAAATAGTCCAAGTGCCCGCTAGGGAACCTAGATAGTCAAATTGCCTGCTAGGTAACCTAAATAGTCCAAGTGCCCGCTAGGGAACCTAGATAGTCCAATTGCCCTTTAGCTAACCTAGATAGTCGAAGTGTCCGCTAGTTAACCTACATAGTCCAAGTGCCCGTTCATTAACCTAGATAGTCCAAGTGCCCGCTAGGTAACCTAGACAGTCCAAGTGCCTTGTAGTTAACCTACGTAGTCCAAGTGCCCGCTAGGTAACCTATATAGTCCAAGTGCCCACTAGGTAACCTAAATAATCCAAATGCCCGCTAGGGAAACTACATAGTTCAAGTGCCCGCTAGTTAACCTAGATAGTCCAAGTGCCCGCTAGTAAACCTAGATAGTCAAAGGGCCCGCTAGTTTACCTAGATAGTCCAAGTGCCCGCTAGTTAACCTAAATCGTCCAAGTGTCCGCTAGGTAACCAACATAGTCCAAGTGCCGGCTAGGTAACCTAGATAGTCCAAGTGCCTGATGAATAACCTACATAGTCCAAGTGTCCGTTCGTTAACCTAGATAGTCCAAGTGCCCATTGGGTAACCTGCATAGTCCAAGTGCCCGCTTGGTAACCTGGATAGTCCAAGTGCCGGCTAGTTAACCTAGCTAGTCCAAGTGCCTTCTAGGGAACCTACATAGTCCACGTGACTGCTAGGGAACCTACATAGTCCAAGTGCCCGTTAGGGAACCTACATAATCCAAGTGCCCGCTAGGTAACCTACATAGTCCAAACACCAGCAAGGAAACCTACATAGTCTAAATGCCCGCTAGGCAACCTACATAATCCATGTGCCCGCTCTGGAACATACATAGTCCAAGTGCCCGTTAGCTAACCTAGATAGTCCAAGTGCCCGCTAGGAAACCTACATAGTCCAAGGGCCCACTAGGTAACCTAGACTGTCCAAGTGCCCGCTAGGTTACCTACATAGTCCTAGTGCCCCCTAGTTAACCTACATTCTCCAAGTGCCCGTTAGGTAACCTAGATAGTCCAAGTGCCCGCTAGCTAACTTACATTGTCCAAGTGCCCGCTAGGTAACCTAGACTGTCCTAGTGCCCGCTAGGTTACTTACATAGTCCAAGTGCCCGTTCGTTAACCTAGATAGTCCAAGTGCCCGCTAGGAAACCTACATAGTCCAAGGGCCCACAAGGTAACCTAGATATTCCAAGTGCCCGCTAGGTAACCTAGAGTCCAAGTGCTCGCTATTTAACCTACACAGTCCAAGTGCCCGCTGTGTAATCTAGATAGTCAAAGGGCCCGTTAGGTAACGTAGATAGTCCAAGTGCCCGCTAGGTAACTAACATT